>NW_025757934.1:0-5335 GCF_021184085.1 Oncorhynchus gorbuscha | reverse complement strand
GTCATGTTTGTCATTTATTATCATGTCTTGTCCCTGTGCTCCCCATGCTATTCGTTTCCCTCTGCTGGTCTTATTTGGTTCTTTCCCTCCTTCTATCCCTTTCTCTCCCCTCTCCACTCTCTCTCACTCTCTCCTCTCTCTTCTCTCTATCGTTCCGTTCCTGCTCCCAGCTGTTCCTATTCCCTAATCATCATTTAGTCTTCCCACACCTGTTCCCGATCCTTTCCCTGATTAGAGTCCCTATTTATTCCTTTGTGTTCCGTTCCTGTCCCGTCGGTTCCTTGTTTGTATTCACCATGCTGTGATTGTGTTTCGCCCTGTCCTGTCGTGTTTTTGCCTTCATCAGATGCTGCGTGTGAGCAGGTGTCTCGGTCCACTACGGCCTGCGCCTACCGGGGCGACCTGCAGTCTGTGGCCGCTTCTCCAGTTATTCCCCTCTACAGACTAGAGGGATTTCTGTTATTCCCTGTTTGGACTTAAATAAACTCTGTTTCTGTTAAGTCGCTTTTGGGTCCTCTTTCACCTGCATGACAGAAGGAACCGACCAAGGAATGGACCCAGCGACTTCAGACGCTCGTTACACTGCCGTCGAGATCCAAGGAGCCATGCTCGGCAAGACACGAGCAGGAATTGTCTGCTGCTCGCCATGCCGTGGAGAACCTGGCCGCTCAGGTTTCCGACCTCTCTGGACAGTTCCAGAGTCTACGTCTCGTGCCACCTGTTACTTCCTGGCCTGCCGAGTCTCCAGAACCTAGGGTTAATAACCCACCTTGCTACTCCGGGCAGCCCACTGAGTGCCGCTCCTTTCTCACGCAGTGTGAGATTGTGTTCTCTCTCCAACCCAACACATACTCTAGAGAGCTCGGGTTGCTTACGTCATTTCACTCCTTACTGGCCGGGCTCGAGAATGGGGCACAGCTATCTGGGAGGCAAGGGCTGATTGCTCTAACAAGTTCCAGAACTTTAAAGAGGGAGATGATTCGGGTTTTTGACCGTTCAGTTTTTGGTAGGGGAGGCTTCTAGGGCCCTGGCTTCCTTATGCCAAGGTGAACGGTCCATAACGGATTATTCTATTGAGTTTCGCACTCTTGCTGCCTCTAGTGAGTGGAACGAGCCGGCGCTGCTCGCTCGTTTTCTGGAGGGACTCCCGCGCAGTGGTTAAGGATGAGTCTCTCCGGGAGGTTCCATCAGATGTGGACTCTTTGATTGCTCTGCGCCATCCGCATAGAACGACGGGTAGATCTTCGTCACCGGGCTCGTGGAAGAGAGCTCGCATCACGGTGTTTCCCTGCTCCACGCATCGCAACCATCTCCTCCTCTGGCTTTGAGACTGAGCCCATGCAGCTGGGAGGGATTCGCATCGCGACTAAGGAGAGGAACGGAGGATCACCAACCGCCTGTGCCTCTATTGCGGAGTTGCTGGACATTTTGTTAATTCATGTCCAGTAAGAGGGCCAGACCCATCAGTAAGCGGAGGGCTACTGGTGTGCTACTACTCAGGTCCCTTCATCTAGATCTTGTACTACTATGTCGGTCCATCTACGCTGGACCGGTTCGGGTGCTACATGCAGTGCCTTGATTGACTCTGGGGCTGAGGGTTGTTTCATGGACGAAGCATGGGTTCGGAAACATAACATTCCTTTCAGACCGTTAGACAGGCCCTACGCCCATGTTTGCCTTAGATGGTAGTCATCTTCCCAGTATCAAGTTTGAGACACTACCTTTAACTCTCACAGTATCTGGTAACCACAGTGAGACTATTTTCTTTTTGATTTTCCGTTCACCGTTTACACCTGTTGTTTTGGGTCATCCCTGGCTAGTATGTCATAATCCTTCTATTAATTGGTCTAGTAATTCTATCCTATCCTGGAACGTTTCTTGTCATGTGAAGTGTTTAATGTCTGCCATCCCTCCCGTTTCTTCTGTCCCTACTTCTCAGGAGGAACCTGGCGATTTGACAGGAGTGCCGGAGGAATATCATGATCTGCGCACGGTCTTCAGTCGGTCCCGAGCCAACTCCCTTCCTCCTCACCGGTCGTATGATTGTAGTATTGATCTCCTTCCGGGGACCACTCCTCCTCGAGGTAGACTATACTCTCTGTCGGCTCCCGAACGTAAGGCTCTCGAGGATTATTTGTCTGTGTCTCTTGACGCCGGTACCATAGTGCCTTCTTCTTCTCCGGCCGGGGCGGGGTTCTTTTTGTTAAGAAGAAGGACGGTACTCTGCGCCCCTGCGTGGATTATCGAGGGCTGAATGACATAACGGTTAAGAATCGTTATCCGCTTCCCCTTATGTCATCAGCCTTCGAGATTCTGCAGGGAGCCAGGTGCTTTACTAAGTTGGACCTTCGTAACGCTTACCATCTCGTGCGCATCAGAGAGGGGGACGAGTGGAAAACGGCGTTTAACACTCCGTTAGGGCATTTTGAGTACCGGGTTCTGCCGTTCGGTCTCGCCAATGCGCCAGCTGTTTTTCAGGCATTAGTTAATGATGTTCTGAGAGACATGCTGAACATTTTTGTTTTGTCTATCTTGACGATATCCTGATTTTTCTCCGTCACTCGAGATTCATGTTCAGCACGTTCGACGTGTTCTACAGCGCCTTTTAGAGAATTGTCTCTACGTAAAGGCTGAGAAGTGCTCTTTTCATGTCTCCTCCGTTACTTTTCTCGGTTCCGTTATTTCCGCTGAAGGCATTCAGATGGATTCCGCTAAGGTCCAAGCTGTCAGTGATTGGCCCGTTCCAAGGTCACGTGTCGAGTTGCAGCGCTTTTTAGGTTTCGCTAATTTCTATCGGCGTTTCATTCGTAATTTCGGTCAAGTTGCTGCCCCTCTCACAGCTCTTACTTCTGTCAAGACGTGTTTTAAGTGGTCCGGTTCCGCCCAGGGAGCTTTTGATCTTCTAAAAGAACGTTTTACGTCCGCTCCTATCCTCGTTACTCCTGACGTCACTAGACAATTCATTGTCGAGGTTGGCGCTTCAGAGGTAGGCGTGGGAGCCATTCTATCCCAGCGCTTCCAGTCTGACGATAAGGTTCATCCTTGCGCTTATTTTTCTCATCGCCTGTCGCCATCTGAGCGCAACTATGATGTGGGTAACCGTGAACTGCTCGCCATCCGCTTAGCCCTAGGCGAATGGCGACAGTGGTTGGAGGGGCGACCGTTCCTTTTGTCGTTTGGACAGACCATAAGAACCTTGAGTACATCCGTTCTGCCAAACGACTTAATGCCCGTCAAGCTCGTTGGGCGTTGTTTTTCGCTCGTTTCGAGTTTGTGATTTCTTACCGTCCGGGTAGCAAGAACACCAAGCCTGATGCCTTATCCCGTCTGTTTAGTTCTTCTGTGGCTTCTACTGATCCCGAGGGGATTCTTCCTTATGGGCGTGTTGTCGGGTTAACAGTCTGGGGAATTGAAAGACAGGTTAAGCAAGCACTCACGCACACTGCGTCGCCGCGCGCGCTTGTCCTAGTAACCTCCTTTTCGTTCCTGTTTCCACTCGTCTGGCTGTTCTTCAGTGGGCTCACTCTGCCAAGTTAGCTGGTCATCCCGGTGTTCGAGGCACTCTTGCGTCTATTCGCCAGCGCTTTTGGTGGCCGACTCAGGAGCGTGACACGCGCCGTTTCGTGGCTGCTTGTTCGGACTGCGCGCAGACTAAGTCGGATAACTCTCCTCCTGCCGGTCGTCTCAGACCGCTCCCCATTCCTTCTCGACCATGGTCTCACATTGCCTTAGACTTCATTACCGGTCTGCCTTTGTCTGCGGGGAAGACTGTGATTCTGACGGTTGTCGATAGGTTCTCTAAGGCGGCACATTTCATTCCCCTCGCTAAACTTCCTTCCGCTAAGGAGACGGCACAAATCATTATTGAGAATGTATTCAGAATTCATGGCCTCCCGTTAGACGCCGTTTCAGACAGAGGCCCGCAATTCACGTCACAGTTTTGGAGGGAGTTCTGTCGTTTGATTGGTGCGTCCGTCAGTCTCTCTTCCGGGTTTCATCCCCAGTCTAACGGTCAAGCAGAGAGGGCCAATCAGACGATTGGTCGCATACTACGCAGCCTTTCTTTCAGAAACCCTGCGTCTTGGGCAGAACAGCTCCCCTGGGCAGAATACGCTCACAGTTCGCTTCCTTCGTCTGCTACCGGGTTATCTCCGTTTCAGAGTAGTCTGGGTTACCAGCCTCCTCTGTTCTCATCCCAGCTTGCCGAGTCCAGCGTTCCCTCCGCTCAAGCGTTTGTCCAACGTTGTGAGCGCACCTGGAGGAGGGTGAGGTCTGCACTTTGCCGTTACAGGGCACAGACGGTGAGAGCCGCCAATAAACACAGGATTAAGAGTCCAAGGTATTGTTGCGGCCAGAGAGTGTGGCTTTCCACTCGCAACCTTCCTCTTACGACAGCTTCTCGTAAGTTGACTCCGCGGTTCATTGGTCCGTTCCGTGTCTCCCAGGTCGTCAATCCTGTCGCTGTGCGACTGCTTCTTCCGCGACATCTTCGTCGCGTCCATCCTGTCTTCCATGTCTCCTGTGTTAAGCCCTTTCTTCGCACCCCCGTTCGTCTTCCCTCCCCCCCTCCCGTCCTTGTCGAGAGCGCACCTATTTACAAGGTACATAAGATCATGGACATGCGTTCTCGGGGACGGGGTCACCAATACCTAGTGGATTGGGAGGGTTACGGTCCTGAGGAGAGGAGTTGGGTTCCGTCTCGGGACGTGCTGGACCGTTCACTCATCGATGATTTCCTCCGTTGCCGCCAGGATTCCTCCTCGAGTGCGCCAGGAGGCGCTCGGTGAGTGGGGGGGTACTGTCATGTTTGTCATTTATTATCATGTCTTGTCCCTGTGCTCCCCATGCTATTCGTTTCCCTCTGCTGGTCTTATTTGGTTCTTTCCCTCCTTCTATCCCTTTCTCTCCCCCTCCCTCTCTCACTCTCTCGCTCTCTCTTCTCTCTATCGTTCCGTTCCTGCTCCCAGCTGTTCCTATTCCCCTAATCATCATTTAGTCTTCCCACACCTGTTCCCGATCCTTTCCCCTGATTAGAGTCCCTATTTATTCCTTTGTGTTCCGTTCCTGTCCCGTCGGTTCCTTGTTTTGTATTCACCATGCTGTGATTGTGTTTCGCCCTGTCCTGTCGTGTTTTTTGCCTTCATCAGATGCTGCGTGTGAGCAGGTGTCTCGGTCCACTACGGCCTGCGCCTACCCGAAGCGACCTGCAGTCTGTGGCCGCTTCTCCAGTTATTCCCCTCTACAGACTAGAGGATTTCTGTTATTCCCTGTTTGGACTTAAATAAACTCTGTTTCTGTTAAGTCGCTTTTGGGTCCTCTTTCACCTGCATGACAA
>NW_025757933.1:0-5335 GCF_021184085.1 Oncorhynchus gorbuscha | reverse complement strand
CTGTCATGTTTGTCATTTATTATCATGTCTTGTCCCTGTGCTCCCCATGCTATTCGTTTCCCTCTGCTGGTCTTATTTGGTTCTTTCCCTCCTTCTATCCCTTTCTCTCCCCCTCCCTCTCTCACTCTCTCGCTCTCTCTTCTCTCTATCGTTCCGTTCCTGCTCCCAGCTGTTCCTATTCCCCTAATCATCATTTAGTCTTCCCACACCTGTTCCCGATCCTTTCCCCTGATTAGAGTCCCTATTTATTCCTTTGTGTTCCGTTCCTGTCCCGTCGGTTCCTTGTTTTGTATTCACCATGCTGTGATTGTGTTTCGCCCTGTCCTGTCGTGTTTTTGCCTTCATCAGATGCTGCGTGTGAGCAGGTGTCTCGGTCCACTACGGCCTGCGCCTACCCGGGCGACCTGCAGTCTGTGGCCGCTTCTCCAGTTATTCCCCTCTACAGACTAGAGGATTTCTGTTATTCCCTGTTTGGACTTAAATAAACTCTGTTTCTGTTAAGTCGCTTTTGGGTCCTCTTTCACCTGCATGACAGAAGGAACCGACCAAGGAATGGACCCAGCGACTTCAGACGCTCGTTACACTGCCGTCGAGATCCAAGGAGCCATGCTCGGCAGACACGAGCAGGAATTGTCTGCTGCTCGCCATGCCGTGGAGAACCTGGCCGCTCAGGTTTCCGACCTCTCTGGACAGTTCCAGAGTCTACGTCTCGTGCCACCTGTTACTTCCTGGCCTGCCGAGTCTCCAGAACCTAGGGTTAATAACCCACCTTGCTACTCCGGGCAGCCCACTGAGTGCCGCTCCTTTCTCACGCAGTGTGAGATTGTGTTCTCTCTCCAACCCAACACATACTCTAGAGAGAGAGCTCGGGTTGCTTACGTCATTTCACTCCTTACTGGCCGGGCTCGAGAATGGGGCACAGCTATCTGGGAGGCAAGGGCTGATTGCTCTAACAAGTTCCAGAACTTTAAAGAGGAGATGATTCGGGTTTTTGACCGTTCAGTTTTTGGTAGGGAGGCTTCTAGGGCCCTGGCTTCCTTATGCCAAGGTGAACGGTCCATAACGGATTATTCTATTGAGTTTCGCACTCTTGCTGCCTCTAGTGAGTGGAACGAGCCGGCGCTGCTCGCTCGTTTTCTGGAGGGACTCCACGCAGTGGTTAAGGATGAGATTCTCTCCCGGGAGGTTCCATCAGATGTGGACTCTTTGATTGCTCTCGCCATCCGCATAGAACGACGGGTAGATCTTCGTCACCGGGCTCGTGGAAGAGAGCTCGCATCAACGGTGTTTCCCTGCTCCGCATCGCAACCATCTCCCTCCTCTGGCTTTGAGACTGAGCCCATGCAGCTGGGAGGGATTCGCATCGCGACTAAGGAGAGGGAACGGAGGATCACCAACCGCCTGTGCCTCTATTGCGGAGTTGCTGGACATTTTGTTAATTCATGTCCAGTAAGAGGCCAGAGCCCATCAGTAAGCGGAGGGCTACTGGTGAGCGCTACTACTCAGGTCCCTTCATCTAGATCTTGTACTACTATGTCGGTCCATCTACGCTGGACCGGTTCGGGTGCTACATGCAGTGCCTTGATTGACTCTGGGGCTGAGGGTTGTTTCATGGACGAAGCATGGGTTCGGAAACATAACATTCCTTTCAGACCGTTAGACAGGCCTACGCCCATGTTTGCCTTAGATGGTAGTCATCTTCCCAGTATCAAGTTTGAGACACTACCTTTAACTCTCACAGTATCTGGTAACCACAGTGAGACTATTTCTTTTTGATTTTCCGTTCACCGTTTACACCTGTTGTTTTGGGTCATCCCTGGCTAGTATGTCATAATCCTTCTATTAATTGGTCTAGTAATTCTATCCTATCCTGGAACGTTTCTTGTCATGTGAAGTGTTTAATGTCTGCCATCCCTCCCGTTTCTTCTGTCCCTACTTCTCAGGAGGAACCTGGCGATTTGACAGGAGTGCCGGAGGAATATCATGATCTGCGCACGGTCTTCAGTCGGTCCCGAGCCAACTCCCTTCCTCCTCACCGGTCGTATGATTGTAGTATTGATCTCCTTCCGGGGACCACTCCTCCTCGAGGTAGACTATACTCTCTGTCGGCTCCCGAACGTAAGGCTCTCGAGGATTATTTGTCTGTGTCTCTTGACGCCGGTACCATAGTGCCTTCTTCTTCTCCGGCCGGGGCGGGGTTCTTTTTGTTAAGAAGAAGGACGGTACTCTGCGCCCCTGCGTGGATTATCGAGGGCTGAATGACATAACGGTTAAGAATCGTTATCCGCTTCCCCTTATGTCATCAGCCTTCGAGATTCTGCAGGGAGCCAGGTGCTTTACTAAGTTGGACCTTCGTAACGCTTACCATCTCGTGCGCATCAGAGAGGGGGACGAGTGGAAAACGGCGTTTAACACTCCGTTAGGGCATTTTGAGTACCGGGTTCTGCCGTTCGGTCTCGCCAATGCGCCAGCTGTTTTTCAGGCATTAGTTAATGATGTTCTGAGAGACATGCTGAACATTTTTGTTTTTGTCTATCTTGACGATATCCTGATTTTTTCTCCGTCACTCGAGATTCATGTTCAGCACGTTCGACGTGTTCTACAGCGCCTTTTAGAGAATTGTCTCTACGTAAAGGCTGAGAAGTGCTCTTTTCATGTCTCCTCCGTTACTTTTCTCGGTTCCGTTATTTCCGCTGAAGGCATTCAGATGGATTCCGCTAAGGTCCAAGCTGTCAGTGATTGGCCCGTTCCAAGGTCACGTGTCGAGTTGCAGCGCTTTTTAGGTTTCGCTAATTTCTATCGGCGTTTCATTCGTAATTTCGGTCAAGTTGCTGCCCCTCTCACAGCTCTTACTTCTGTCAAGACGTGTTTTAAGTGGTCCGGTTCCGCCCAGGGAGCTTTTGATCTTCTAAAAGAACGTTTTACGTCCGCTCCTATCCTCGTTACTCTGACGTCACTAGACAATTCATTGTCGAGGTTGGCGCTTCAGAGGTAGGCGTGGGAGCCATTCTATCCAGCGCTTCCAGTCTGACGATAAGGTTCATCCTTGCGCTTATTTTCTCATCGCCTGTCGCCATCTGAGCGCAACTATGATGTGGGTAACCGTGAACTGCTCGCCATCCGCTTAGCCCTAGGCGAATGGCGACAGTGGTTGGAGAGGGCGACCGTTCCTTTTGTCGTTTGGACAGACCATAAGAACCTTGAGTACATCCGTTCTGCCAAACGACTTAATGCCCGTCAAGCTCGTTGGGCGTTGTTTTTCGCTCGTTTCGAGTTTGTGATTTCTTACCGTCCGGGTAGCAAGAACACCAAGCCTGATGCCTTATCCCGTCTGTTTAGTTCTTCTGTGGCTTCTACTGATCCCGAGGGATTCTTCCTTATGGGCGTGTTGTCGGGTTAACAGTCTGGGGAATTGAAAGACAGGTTAAGCAAGCACTCACGCACACTGCGTCGCGTCGCGCGCTTGTCCTAGTAACCTCCTTTTCGTTCCTGTTTCCACTCGTCTGGCTGTTCTTCAGTGGGCTCACTCTGCCAAGTTAGCTGGTCATCCCGGTGTTCGAGGCACTCTTGCGTCTATTCGCCAGCGCTTTTGGTGGCCGACTCAGGAGCGTGACACGCGCCGTTTCGTGGCTGCTTGTTCGGACTGCGCGCAGACTAAGTCGGGTAACTCTCCTCCTGCCGGTCGTCTCAGACCGCTCCCCATTCCTTCTCGACCATGGTCTCACATTGCCTTAGACTTCATTACCGGTCTGCCTTTGTCTGCGGGGAAGACTGTGATTCTGACGGTTGTCGATAGGTTCTCTAAGGCGGCACATTTCATTCCCCTCGCTAAACTTCCTTCCGCTAAGGAGACGGCACAAATCATTATTGAGAATGTATTCAGAATTCATGGCCTCCCGTTAGACGCCGTTTCAGACAGAGGCCCGCAATTCACGTCACAGTTTTGGAGGGAGTTCTGTCGTTTGATTGGTGCGTCCGTCAGTCTCTCTTCCGGGTTTCATCCCCAGTCTAACGGTCCAAGCAGAGAGGGCCAATCAGACGATTGGTCGCATACTACGCAGCCTTTCTTTCAGAAACCCTGCGTCTTGGGCAGAACAGCTCCCCTGGGCAGAATACGCTCACAATTCGCTTCCTTCGTCTGCTACCGGGTTATCTCCGTTTCAGAGTAGTCTGGGTTACCAGCCTCCTCTGTTCTCATCCCAGCTTGCCGAGTCCAGCGTTCCCTCCGCTCAAGCGTTTGTCCAACGTTGTGAGCGCACCTGGAGGAGGGTGAGGTCTGCACTTTGCCGTTACAGGGCACAGACGGTGAGAGCCGCCAATAAACGCAGGATTAAGAGTCCAAGGTATTGTTGCGGCCAGAGAGTGTGGCTTTCCACTCGCAACCTTCCTCTTACGACAGCTTCTCGTAAGTTGACTCCGCGGTTCATTGGTCCGTTCCGTGTCTCCCAGGTCGTCAATCCTGTCGCTGTGCGACTAGCTTCTTCCGCGACATCTTCGTCGCGTCCATCCTGTCTTCCATGTCTCCTGTGTTAAGCCCTTTCTTCGCACCCCCGTTCGTCTTCCCTCCCCCCTCCCGTCCTTGTCGAGAGCGCACCTATTTACAAGGTACATAAGATCATGGACATGCGTTCTCGGGGACGGGGTCACCAATACCTAGTGGATTGGGAGGGTTACGGTCCTGAGGAGAGGAGTTGGGTTCCGTCTCGGGACGTGCTGGACCGTTCACTCATCGATGATTTCCTCCGTTGCCGCCAGGATTCCTCCTCGAGTGCGCCAGGAGGCGCTCGGTGAGTGGGGGTACTGTCATGTTTGTCATTTATTATCATGTCTTGTCCCTGTGCTCCCCATGCTATTCGTTTCCCTCTGCTGGTCTTATTTGGTTCTTTCCCTCCTTCTATCCCTTTCTCTCCCCCTCCCTCTCTCACTCTCTCGCTCTCTCTTCTCTCTATCGTTCCGTTCCTGCTCCCAGCTGTTCCTATTCCCCTAATCATCATTTAGTCTTCCCACACCTGTTCCCGATCCTTTCCCCTGATTAGAGTCCCTATTTATTCCTTTGTGTTCCGTTCCTGTCCCGTCGGTTCCTTGTTTTGTATTCACCATGCTGTGATTGTGTTTCGCCCTGTCCTGTCGTGTTTTTGCCTTCATCAGATGCTGCGTGTGAGCAGGTGTCTCGGTCCACTACGGCCTGCGCCTACCCGAAGCGACCTGCAGTCTGTGGCCGCTTCTCCAGTTATTCCCCTCTACAGACTAGAGGATTTCTGTTATTCCCTGTTTGGACTTAAATAAACTCTGTTTCTGTTAAGTCGCTTTTGGGTCCTCTTTCACCTGCATGACA
>NW_025757932.1:0-5335 GCF_021184085.1 Oncorhynchus gorbuscha | reverse complement strand
TCAAACTGTTATGCAGGTGAATGAGGACCCAAAAGCGACTTGGCGAAAACAGAGTCTTTATTCCAGTAAAGGAAATAGGCAATAATTCTAGACAAATCGGAGCAGAAAACTAAACATAAAAACTAATTCCACTCAGTGACGAGGACAGACTGGAGACTCGACCATAAACTGCAGGCTGCCTCGAAGGCACCGACCGTAGCAGACTCAGACACCTGCTCACACGCAGCATCCGAGGGAAACAAGACACGACAGGGCGAGACAAAGACACAGCCAGCGAACAATATACAAGGATCCGACAGGACAGAAACGGAAAACAAGGGAGAAATAGGGACTCTAATCAGAGGACAAGATAGGGGAAACAGGTGTGGAAAGACTAAATGAGTGAGTAGGAGAATGAGGAACAGCTGGGAGCAGGAACGGAACGATAGAGAGAGGAGAGAGAGGGAGGGAGAGAGAGGGATAGAAAAAGGGAACGGTAACCTAATAAGACCAGCAGGGGGAAACGAACAGAAGGGAAAGCATAATGACAAGACAATATAAGACAAAACATGACAGTACCCCCACTCACCGGCGCCTCCTGGCGCACTCGAGGAGGAATCCTGGCGGCAACGGAGGAAATCATCAATCAGCGAACGGTCCAGCACGTCCCGAGACGGAACAACTCCTCTCCCTCAGGACCGTAACCCTCCCAATCCACTAAGTATTGGTGACCCCTTCCCCGAGAACGCATGTCCATGATCCCTACGTGCCTTGTAAATAGGTGCGCTCTCGACAAGGACAGGGGGGGAAGACGAACGGGGTGCGAAGGGGAAGCTGACACAGGAGACATGGAAGACAGGATGGACGCCGACGAAGATGTCGCGGAGCAGTCGCTGCGCTGGGATTGGCGACCTGGGAGACACGCAGACGGACCCAATGAACCGCAGGTCAACCACGAGAAGCTGTCGTAAAGGGAAGGTTACAGTGGAAAGCCACACTCTCTGGCATAGCAATACCCTGGACTCTTAATCCTACGTTTATTGGCGCTCTCACAGTCTGTGCCCTCTGTAACGGCAAAGTGCAGACCTCCACCCTCCTCCAGGTGCGCTCACAACGTTGGACAAACGCTTGAGCGGAGAGGCAGCCCCCAGACTCGGCAAGCTGGGATGAGAACAGAGGAGGCTGGTAGCAGACTACTCTGAAATGGGAGATAACCCGGTAGCAGACGAAGGAGCGAGTTGTGGCGTATTCTGCCCAGGGGAGCTGTTCTGCCCAAGACGCAGGGTTTCTAAAAGAAAGGCTGCGTAGTATGCGACAATCGTCTGATTGGCCTTTCTGTGACCGTTAGACTGGGGATGAAACCGGAAGAGAGACTGACGGACGCACCAATCCAAGCGACAGAACTCCCTCCAAAACTGTGGCGTGAATTAGGACCTCTGTCTGAAACGGCGTCTAGCGGGAGGCCATGAATTCTGAACACATTCTCGGTGATGATTTGTGCCGTCTCCTTAGCGGAAGGAAGCTTAGCGAGGGAATGAAATGTGCCGCCTTAGAGAACCTATCGACAACCGTAAGAATCACAGTCTTCCCCGCAGACAAAGGCAGACCGGTAATGAAGTCTAAGGCGATGTGAGACCATGGTCGAGAAGGAATGGGAAGCGGTCTGAGGCAGACCGGCAGGAGGGAGAAGTTACCTGACTTAGTCTGCGCGCAGTCCGAACAAGCAGCCACGAAGCGGCGCGTGTCACGCTCCTGAGTAGGCCACCAAAGCGCTGGCGAATAGAAGCAAGAGTACCTCGAACGCCCGGGATGACCAGCTAACTTGGCAGAGTGTAGCCCACTGAAGAACAGCCAGACGAGTAGAAACAGGAACGAAAAGAAGGTTACTAGGACAAGCGCGCGCGCGCAGTGTGCGTGAGTGCTAACCTGTCTTTCAATTCCCCAGACTGTCAACCCGACAACACGCCCATAAGGAAGAATCCCTCGGGATCAGTAGAAGCCACAGAAGAACTAAAGAGACGGGATAAGGCATCAGGCTTGGTGTTCTTACTACCCGGACGGTAAGAAATCACAAACTCGAAACGAGCGAAAAACAACGCCCAACGAGCTTGCGTGCATTAAGTCGTTTGGCAGAAACGGATGTACTCAAGGTTCTTATGGTCTGTCCAAACGACAAAGAGGCGGTCGCCCCCTCAACCACTGTCGCCATTCGCCTAGGGCTAAGCGGATGGCGAGCAGTTCCCTGGTTACCCACATCATAGTTGCGTTCCGATGGCGACAGGCGATGAAAAAAATAAGCGCAAGGATGAACCTTATCGTCAGACTGGAAGCGCTGGGATAGAATGGCTCCCACGCCTACCTCTGAAGCGTCAACCTCGACAATGAATTGTTTAGTGACGTCAGGAGTAACGAGGATAGGAGCGGACGTAAAACGTTCTTTGAGAAGATCAAAAGCTCCCTGGGCGGAACCGGACCACTTAAAACACGTCTTGACAGAAGTAAGAGCTGTGAGAGGGGCAGCAACTTGACCGAAATTACGAATGAAACGCCGATAGAAATTAGCGAAACCTAGAAAGCTCTGCAACTCGACACGTGACCTTGGAACAGGCCACTCACTGACAGCTTGGACCTTAGCGGGATCCATCTGAATGCCTTCAGCGGAAATAACAGAACCGAGAAAAGTGACGGAGGAGACATGAAAAGAGCACTTCTCAGCCTTCACGTAGAGACAATTCTCTAAAAGGCGCTGGAGTACACGTCGAACGTGCTGAACATGAATCTCGAGTGACGGTGAAAAAATCAGGATATCGTCAAGGTAGACAAAAACAAAGATGTTCAGCATGTCTCTCAGAACATCATTAACTAATGCCTGAAAAACAGCTGGCGCATTGGCGAGACCAAACGGCAGAACCCGGTACTCAAAATGCCCTAACGGAGTGTTAAACGCCGTTTTCCACTCGTCCCCCTCTCTGATGCGCACGAGATGGTAAGCGTTACGAAGGTCCAACTTAGTAAAGAACCTGGCTCCCTGCAGAATCTCGAAGGCTGATGACATAAGGGAAGCGGATAACGATTCTTAACCGTTATGTCATTCAGCCCTCGATAATCCACGCAGGGCGCAGAGTACCGTCCTTCTTCTTAACAAAAAAAACCCCGCCCCGGCAGGAAAGAAGGCACTACGGTGCCGGCGTCAAGAGACACAGACAAATAATCCTCGAGAGCCTTACGTTCGGGAGCCGACAGAGAGTATAGTCTACCCCGAGGAGGAGTGGTCCCCGGAAGGAGATCAATACTACAATCATACGACCGGTGAGGAGGAAGGGAGTTGGCTCTGGACCGACTGAAGACCGTGCGCAGATCATGATATTCCTCCGGCACTCCTGTCAAATCGCCAGGTTCCTCCTGAGAAGTGGGGACAGAAGAAACGGGAGGGATAGCAGACATTAAACACTTCACATGACAAGAAACGTTCCAGGATAGGATAGAATTACTAGACCAATTAATAGAAGGATTATGACATACTAGCCAGGGATGACCCAAAACAACAGGTGTAAAAGGTGAACGAAAAATCAAAAAGGAAATAGTCTCACTGTGGTTACCAGATACTGTGAGGGTTAAAGGTAGTGTCTCATATCTGATACTGGGAGATGACTACCATCTAAGGCGGAACATGGGCGTAGGCTTCTCTAACTGTCTGAAAGGAATGTCATGTTTCCGAGCCCATACTTCGTCCATAAAACAACCCTCAGCCCCAGAGTCTATCAAGGCACTGCATGTAGCACCCGAACCGGTCCAGCGTAGATGGACCGACATAATAAAATACAGGATCTTGATGGAGAGACCTGAGTAGTAGCGCTCACCAGTAGCCCTCCGCTTACTGATGAGCTCTGGCTTTACTGGACATGAATTGACAAAATGTCCAGCAAGTCCGCAATAGAGGCACAGGCGGTTGGTGATCCTCCGTTCCCTCTCCTTAGTCGAGATGCGAATACCTCCCAGCTGCATGGGCTCAGTCTCTGAGCCAGAGGAGGAGATGGTTGCGATGCGGAGCGGGGAAACACCGTTAACGCGAGCTCTCTTCCACGAGCTTGGTGACGAAGATCTACCCGTCGTTCTATGCGGATGGCGAGAGCAATCAAAGAGTCCACACTGGAAGGAACCTCCCGGGAGAGAATCTCATCTTTAACCTCTGCGTGGAGTCCCTCAGAAAACGAGCGAGCAGCGCCGGCTCGTTCAGTCACTAGAGGCAGCAAGAGTGCGAAAACTCTATAGAGAGTAATCCGTTATGGATCGATCACCTTGACATAGGAAGCCAGGGCCCTAGAAGCCTCCCTACCAAAAACTGAACGATCAAAAACCGAATCATCTCTTCTTTAAAGTTCTGGTAATTGTTAGAACAATCAGCCCTTGCCTCCCAGATAGCTGTGCCCCACTCTCGAGCCCGGCCAGTAAGGAGTGATATGCGTAAGCAACCCGAGCTCTCTCTCTAGAGTATGTGTTGGGTTGGAGAGAGAACACAATATCACACTGGGTGAGAAAGGAGCGGCACTCCGTGGGCTGCCCGGAGTAACAAGGTGGGTTATTAACCCTAGGTTCCGGAGCTCGGCAGACCAGGAAGTAACAGGTGGCACGAGACGAAGACTCTGGAACTGTCCAGAGAAAGTCGGAAACCTGAGCGGCCAGGTTCTCCACGGCATGACGAGCAGCAGACAATTCCTGCTCGTGTCTGCCGAGCATGGCTCCTTGGATCTCGACGGCAGTGTTACGAGCATCTGTAGTCGCTGGGTCCATTCTTTGGTCGGATCCTTCTGTTATGCAGGTGAATGAGGACCCAAAAAGCGACTTGCTTGAAAACAGAGTCTTTATTCCAGTAAAGAAATAGGCAATACTCCTAGACAAATCGGAGCAGAAAACAAAACATAAAAACTAATTCCACTCGTAGTGACGAGGACAGACTGGAGACTCGACCATAAACTGTAGGTTGCCTCGGGAAGGCACCGACCGTAGCAGACTCAGACACCTGCTCACACGCAGCATCTGAAACAAGACACGACAGGGCGAGACAAAGACACAGCACGGCGGACAATATACAAGGATCCGACAGGACAGAAACGGAAAACAAGGGGAGAAATAGGGACTCTAATCAGAGGACAAGATAGGGAACAGGTGTGGAAAGACTAAATGAGTAGGTAGGAGAATGAGGAACAGCTGGGAGCAGGAACGGAACGATAGAGAGAGGAGAGAGGGAGAGGGAGAGAGAGAGGGATAGAAAAGGGAGCGAACCTAATAAGACCAGCAGGGGGAAACGAACAGAAGGAAAGCATAATGACAAGACAATATAAGACAAAACATGACA
>NW_025757931.1:0-5336 GCF_021184085.1 Oncorhynchus gorbuscha | reverse complement strand
AAATTGATTCAATAAAAATATCCTCATAAATCTACACACAATACCCCATAATGACAAAGCTAAAACAAAAATACCTTATTTACATAAGTATTCAGACCCTCTGCAATGAGTTCGCAATTGAGCTTAGGTGCATCCTGTTTCCATTCATCCTTGAGATGTTTCTAGAACTTGATTGGAGTCTACCTATAGTAAATTCAATTGATTGGACATGATTTTGAAAGGCACACACCTGTCTATATAAGGTAACACAGTTGACAGAGCAAAAACCAAGCCATGAGGTTGAAGGAATTGTCCGTAGAGCTCTGAGATAGGATTGTGTCAGGCACACATCTGGGGCTACCAAAAAATATCTGCAGCATTGACGGTCGGCAAGAACACATTTGCCTCCATCATTCTTAAATGGAAGAAGTTTAGAACCACCAAGACCATACAAGAGCTGGCTGCCCGGCCATACTGAGCAATCGGGGAAGTAGGACCTGGGTCAGGGAGGTAACCAAGAACCTGATGTTCACTCTGAAAGAGTTCCTTTGTGGAGAACCTTCCAGAAGGACAACCATCTCTGCAGCACTCCACCAATCAGGCCTTTAGCGTGGCCAGACGGAAGCCACCCCTCAGTAAAAGGCACATGACAGTCTGCTTGGAGTTTGCCAAAATGCACCTAAAGAACTCTCCGAACATGAAGAACAAGATTCTCTGGTCTGATGAAACCAAGATTGATCTCTTTGGCCTGAATGCCAAGCGTCACGTCTGAAGGAAATCTGGCATCCCTACGGTGAAGCATGGTGGTGGCAGCATCATGGCCGGGACTGGGAGACTAGTCAGAAAGATGAACAGAGCGATCCTTGATGAAATCCTGCTCCAGAGCGCTCAGGACCTCAGACTGGGGCAAAGGTTCAACTTCCAACAAGACAACAACCCTAAGCACACAGCCAAGACAACGCAGGAGTGGCTTTGGGACAAGTCTCTGAATGTCCTTGAGTGGCCCAGACAGAGCCCAGACTTGAACCCGATCTAACATCTCTGGAGAGACCTGAAAATAGCTGTGCAGTGACGTTCCCCATCCAACCTGACAGAGCTTGAGAGGATCTGGAGAGAACAACAGGAGAAACTCCCCAAATACAGGTGTGTCAAGCTTGTAGCGTCATACCCAAGAAGATTCGAGGTTGTAATCGCTGTCGAAGGGGCTTCGGCAAAGTACTGAGTAAAGGGTCTGAATAGTTACGTAAAATGTGATATCAGTTTTTTCTTAGAAATTTTGAAAAAAATTCTAAAAACCTGTTTTTGCTTGGTCATTATGGGGTACTGTGGTAGATATATGAGGGGGGAAATTATTTAATACATTTTAGAATTAGGCTGAAACATAACAAAATGTGAAGAAACTCAAGGAGTCTGAATAGTTGCCAAATGCACTGTAGGTATTTCTCTTGTCCAAGTGGGATGGGGCAGTGTGCATTGCAATTGCGATTGCATCGTCCGTGGATCTATTGGGGCGATATGCGAATTGTAGCGGGTCTAGTGTGCCGAATAAGGTGGAGGTGATATGGTGCTTAACTAGCCTAGTCAAAGCTAGCCTTAACTAGCCTAGTTAACTAGTCAAAGCACTTCATTATGACATTTAGTTCAGTTACCTTTGCTTTCTTTTGTACAGGAACTATGGTGGATATCTTGAAGCAAGTGGGGACAACAGACTGGAATATTGTGAGATTCAATGTGGTCTCAAAGCACTTCATATTATTCAGTACCTATATCTGCGACACTCCATTTAGTAAGACATGTTGCATTTCATATGGTATGTATTAATCCATAATCCATTTTGTGTGACTTGTTACGAATTGCAATTCGTACAATATGTTATGAATTTGAAAAACATACAATATATTACAAATTTCCAAACGTATGATATGTTATAAATTCCAATTTGTTGTCACTAAAGTTAGCTAGGTGGCTGATGCTAATGTTAACTAGCTTTAGGGGTTGGGGTTAAGGTTAGAAGTCAGGTTAAAGGGATAAGGGAAGGGTTAGCTAAAAGGGTTAGGGTTAATGGAAGGGTTAGCTAAAAGGGTTAAGGTTAGGGTTAATGGAAGGGTTAGCTAACATGCTAAGTAGTTGGGAAGTAGCAAAGAAATAGCTGCAGAGTTGCTTATAAGTTAAAATGCCACAGTCGTCCATGATGAGATTCGAACACGCAACCTTTGGGTTACTAGTCTTCACGTTATATACCTAACCATCCACCCTGACAAACCACCCTCCTTTTGTTTTTGCCTTAAGTAACCAGATTTACATTTACTATGTTAAGTCTATGAGACCAGTCAGAGATTGAATATGCCCATAAATACTCCAGCCAGCTGATCTGCACATGCTCTGAGGATGGTGCATGGGATGTCGTCTGGGCCAGCAGCCTTGCAAGGGTTAACATGCTTAAATTACTTAAATTGGACACGGAGAACAAGAATTAATACGTTATCCTTCCTATTAATTTGCGGATGTGAGGAGGTTGCGCGTCTTCTACTTTGCTTTTTTATGGCAATTTTTTTTTTGCGTCAATTAGTACTTTATTTGCTCAGAATGTTTGTGCAATAATTTCCTACGACTGAGTAACACTTCTGGATCAAGAATAGAAAGCTACACACCAATTTCCCAGCCTCCCAGACCTGGAATACTACATTTGCTCCTTTCTTCTCTGCACAGCGGCCTTATACCTGTTGCTCCTGGCCGAGATGATCTGAGGCAACGGTAGTGACAAAGAAAAGAAAAGAGGACTCCAAGCTAGGCTGAAAAGGGCTACATGGCCTAATTTCCAATCACAGGACAAAAGAAGCATCTAATGGTGGTTTTGGGAAACAGCTCAGAGATCTAGCAATGTGTGCCTTTGAATGCTCAACAATTTCCTGTGTATATCAAGAATAGTCCACCACCCAAACTGTGTGAAGCATTAAAGTCAGCATGGGTCAGCATCTCTGTGGAACACTTTCAACACCTTGTAGAGCACATGCCCCGAAGAATTGAGGCTGTTCTGAGGGCAAAAGGGGGGGGGTGCAATTCAATATTAGGAAGGTGTCCTTTATGGTTTGTATACTCATTCATGCCCACACACACATCACAACTGTTGCTACTATACTGCTCAATTTATACACTTACCCCAGGGTGTAGCCTATATTGTACCTCTTCATTGCTCATTGAAGTAGCTCATGTAACTCATACACTTAACACCGTACTGTATGTACTCAGCAAAAAAAAGAAACGTCCCTTTTTCAGGACCCTGTCTTTCAAAGATAATTTGTAAAAATCCAAATAACTTCACAGATCTTCATTGTAAAGGGTTTAAACACTGTTTCCAATGCTTGTTCAATGAACGTATTAACAATTAATGAACATGCACCTGTGGAACGGACATTAAGACACTAACAGCTTACAGACCATAGGCAATTAAGGTCACAGTAAGGAAAACTTAGGACACTAAATATAATAATAATAATAATATATGCCATTTAGCAGACACTTTTATCCAAAGCGACTTACAGTCATGTGTGCATACATTCTACGTATGGGTGGTCCCGGGAATCGAACCCACTACCCTGGCTTACAAGCGCCATGCTCTACCAACTGAGCTACAGAAAAGAGGCCTTTCTACTGACTCTGAAAAACACCAAAAGAAAGATGCCCAGGGTCCCTGCTCATCTGTGTGAACGTGCCTTAGGCATGATGCAAGGAGGAATGAGGACTGCAGATGTGTCCAGGGCAATAAATTGCACTGTCCGTACTGTGAGACGTCTAAGACAGCGCGCTACAGGGAGACTGGATGGAAAGCTAATCGTCCTCGCAGTGGCAGACCACGTGTAACAACACCTGCACAGGATCGGTACATCCGAACATCACACCTGCAGGACAGCTACAGGATGGCAACAACAACTGCCCAAGTTACACCAGGAATGCAAAATCCCTCCATCAGTGCTCAAACTGTTCTCAATAGGCTGAGAGAGGCTGGACTGTGGGCTTGTAGGCCTGTTGTAAGGCAGGTCCTCACCAGACATCACCGGCAACAACGTCACCTATGGGCACAAACCCACCGTCGCTGAACCAGAAAGGACTGGCAAAAAGGGCTCTTCACTGACGTGTCGCGGTTTTGTCTCACCAGGGGTGATGGTTGGATTTGCGTTTATAGTCGAAGGAATGAGCGTTACATTTACATTACATTTACATTTAAGTCATTTAGCAAACGCTCTTATCCAGAGCGACTTACAAATTGGTGCATTCACCTTATGACATCCAGTGGAACAGCCACTTTACAATAGTGCATCTAAATCTTTTAAGGGGGGGGGGGGGGTGAGAAGGATTACTTGATCCTATCCTAGGTATTCCTTAAAGAGGTGGGGTTATAGGTGTCTCCGGAAGGTGGTGATTGACTCCGCTGTCCTGGCGTCGTGAGGGGGTTTGTTCCACCATTGGGGGGCCAGAGCAGCGAACAGTTTTGACTGGGCTGAGCGGGAACTGTACTTCCTCAGTGGTAGGGAGGCGAGCAGGCCAGAGGTGGATGAACGCAGTGCCCTTGTTTGGGTGTAGGGCCTAATCAGAGCCTGGAGGTACTGAGGTGCCGTTCCCCTCACAGCTCCGTAGGCAAGCACCATGGTCTTGTAGCGGATGCGAGCTTCAACTGGAAGCCAGTGGAGAGAGCGGAGGAGCGGGGTGACGTGAGAGAACTTGGGAAGGTTGAACACCAGACGGGCTGCGGCTTTCTGGATGAGTTGTAGGGGTTTAATGGCACAGGCAGGGAGCCCAGCCAACAGCGAGTTGCAGTACTCTGGAGCGGGATTGATTTGGAGGTGGAGGGTCCGTGGTGTGTCACAACATCATCGGACTGAGCTTGTTGTCATTGCAGGCAATCTCAATGCTGTGCGTTACAGGGGAAGACATCCTCCTCCCTCAAGTGGTACCTTTCCTGCAGGCTCATCCTGACATGACCCTCCAGCATGACAATGCCACCAGCCACACTGATCCTTCTGTGCGTGATATCCTGCAAGACATGAATGTCAGTGTTCTGCCATGGCCAGCGAAGAGCCCGGATCTCAATCCCATTGAGCACGTCTGGGACCTGTTGTCTCGGAGGGTGAGTGCTAGGGCCATTCCCCCCAGAAATGTCCGTGAACTTGCAGGTGCCTTGATGGAAGAGTGGGGTAACATCTCACAGCAAGAACTGGCAAATCTGGTGCAGTCCATGAGGAGGAGATGCACTGCAGAACTTAATGCAGCTGCTGGCCACACCAGATACTGACTGTTACTTCTGATTTTGACCCCTCCCCCCACCTCTTTGTTGAATCCTGTTATGTTCATACAAATAC
>NW_025757930.1:0-5336 GCF_021184085.1 Oncorhynchus gorbuscha | reverse complement strand
TCATGTTTTGTCATTTATTATCTTGTCTTGTCCCTGTGCTTCCCATTCTATTCGTTTCCCTCTGCTGGTCTTATTAGGTTCTTTCCCTCTTTCTATCCCTCTCTCTCCCCCTCCCTCTCTCACTCTCTCGCTCTCTCTTCTCTCTATCGTTCCGTTCCTGCTCCCAGCTGTTCCTATTCCCCTAATCATCATTTAGTCTTCCCACACCTGTTCCCGATCCTTTTCCCTGATTAGAGTCCCTATTTCACTCCTTGTTTCCCGTACCTGCCCTGTCGGATCCTCATTTATAATTCACCGTGCTGTGTCAATGTTTTGCCCTGTCGTGTCGTGTTTCCCTCAGATGCTGCGTGGTGAGCAGGTGTCTGGAGTCTACTAGGTTCAAGTGCCTTCCCGGGGGCAACCTGCAGTTCTCGATCAAGTCTCCAGTCTGTTCTTGTCTTTACGTGTAGTATTATGCTTTTTGTTTTGTAAAGTTTATTCTGGATTAAATACTCTGTTTTCGCCAAGTCGCTTTTGGGTCCTCATTCACCTGCATGACAGAAGGATCCGACCGAGGAATGGACCCAGCGACTACAGGCGCTTCGTTAACACTGCCGTCGAGATCAAGGAGCCATGCTCGGCAGGCTTCAGCAGGAATTGTCTGCTGCTCGCCATGCCGTGGAGAACAAGGCGCTCGGGTTTTCCGACCTCTCTGGACAGTTCAGAGTCTTCGTCTCGTGCCACCTGTTACTTCCTGGCCTGCGAGGTACTCCAGAACCTAGGGTTAATAACCCACCTTGCTACTTCCGGGCAGCCCACTGTGCCGGCTCCTTTCTCACCCAGTGTGAGATTGTGTTCTCTCTCCAACCCAACACATACTCTGACTGGGTTGCCTACGTCATTTCACTCCTTACTGGCCGGGCCGAGTGGGGGCACAGCTATCTGGGAGGCAAGGGCTGATTGTTCTAACAATTACCAGAACTTTAAAGAGGAGATGATTCGGGTTTTTGACCGTTCAGTTTTTGGTGGGGGAGGCTTCTAGGGTCCTGGCTTCCCTATGCCAAGGTGATCGATCCATAACGGATTACTCTATAGGTTTTACCGTACTCTTGCTGCCTCTAGTGACTGAGCGAGCCGGCGCTGCTCGCTCGTTTTTCTGGAGAGGACTCCACACAGTGGTCAAAGATGAGATTCTCTCTCCGGGAGGTTCCTTCCTGTGTGGACTCTTTTTGATTGCTCTCGCCATCCGCGCCGGCGACGGGTAGATCTTCGTCACCAGGCTCGTGGAAGAGAGCTGCATCAACGGTGTTTCCTGCTCCGCATCGCAACCATCTCCCTCCTCTGGCTCTGAGACTGAGCCCATGCAGCTGGGAGGGATTCGCATCTCGACTAAGGAGAGGGAGACGGGAGGATCACCAACCGCCTGTGCCTCTATTGCGGATTGATGGACATTTTGTTAATTCATGTCCAGTAAGAGGCCAGAACCCATCAGTAAGCGGAGGCTACTGGTGGCGCTACTACTCAGGTCTCTTCATCTAGATCTTGTACTACTATGTCGGTCCATCTACGCTGGACCGGTTCGGGTCTACATGCAGTGCCTTGATTGACTCTGGGGCTGAGGGTTGTTTCATGGACGAAGCATGGGTTCGGAAACATAACATTCCTTTCAGACAGTTAGACAAGCCTACGCCCATGTTTTGCCTTAGATGGTAGTCATCTTCCCAGTATCAAATTTGAGACACTACCTTTAACTCTCACAGTATCTGGTAACCACAGTGAGACTATTTCTTTTTTGATTTTCATTCACCTTTCACACCTGTTGTTTTGGGTCATCCCTGGCTAGTATGTCATAATCCTTCTATTAATTGGTCTTGTAATTCTATCCTATCCTGGAACGTATCTTGTCATGTGAAGTGCTTAATGTCTGCCATCCCTCCCATTTCTTCTGTCCCCACTTCTCAGGAGGAACCTGGCGATTTGACAGGAGTGCCGGAGGAATATCATGATCTGCGCACGGTCTTCAGTCGGTCCCGAGCCAACTCCCTTCCTCCTCACCGGTCGTATGATTGTAGTATTGATCTCCTTCCGGGGACCACTCCTCCTCGGGGTAGACTATACTCTCTGTCGGCTCCCGAACGTAAGGCTCTCGAGGATTATTTATCTGTGTCTCTTGACGCCGGTACCATAGTGCCTTCTTCCTCTCCGGCCGGGGCGGGGTTCTTTTTGTTAAGAAGAAGGACGGTACTCTGCGCCCCTGCGTGGATTATCGAGGGCTGAATGACATAACGGTTAAGAATCGTTATCCGCTTCCCCTTATGTCATCAGCCTTCGAGATTCTGCAGGGAGCCAGGTGCTTTACTAAGTTGGACCTTCGTAACGCTTACCATCTCGTGCGCATCAGAGAGGGGACGAGTGGAAAACGGCGTTTAACACTCCGTTAGGGCATTTTGAGTACCGGGTTCTGCCGTTTGGTCTCGCCAATGCGCCAGCTGTTTTTCAGGCATTAGTTAATGATGTTCTGAGAGACATGCTGAACATCTTTGTTTTTGTCTATCTTGACGATATCCTGATTTTTCACCGTCACTCGAGATTCATGTTCAGCACGTTCGACGTGTTCTACAGCGCCTTTTAGAGAATTGTCTCTACGTAAAGGCTGAGAAGTGTTCTTTTCATGTCTCCTCCGTTACTTTTCTCGGTTCCGTTATTTCCGCTGAAGGCATTCAGATGGATTCCGCTAAGGTCCAAGCTGTCAGTGATTGGCCCGTTCCAAGGTCACGTGTCGAGTTGCAGCGCTTTTTAGGTTTCGCTAATTTCTATCGGCGTTTCATTCGTAATTTCGGTCAAGTTGCTGCCCCTCTCACAGCTCTTACTTCTGTCAAGACGTGTTTTAAGTGGTCCGGTTCCGCCCAGGGAGCTTTTGATCTTCTAAAAGAACGTTTTACGTCCGCTCCTATCCTCGTTACTCCTGACGTCACTAGACAATTCATTGTCGAGGTTGGCGCTTCAGAGGTAGGCGTGGGAGCCATTCTATCCCAGCGCTTCCAGTCTGACGATAAGGTTCATCCTTGCGCTTATTTTTCTCATCGCCTGTCGCCATCTGAGCGCAACTATGATGTGGGTAACCGTGAACTGCTCGCCATCCGCTTAGCCCTAGGCGAATGGCGACAGTGGTTGGAGGGCGACCGTTCCTTTTGTCGTTTGGACAGACCATAAGAACCTTGAGTACATCCGTTCTGCCAAACGACTTAATGCCCGTCAAGCTCGTTGGGCGTTGTTTTTCGCTCGTTTCGAGTTTGTGATTTCTTACCGTCCGGGTAGCAAGAACACCAAGCCTGATGCCTTATCCCGTCTGTTTAGTTCTTCTGTGGCTTCTACTGATCCCGAGGGGATTCTTCCTTATGGGCGTGTTGTCGGGTTGACAGTCTGGGGAATTGAAAGACAGGTTAAGCAAGCACTCACGCACACTGCGTCGCCGCGCGCTTGTCCTAGTAACCTCCTTTTCGTTCCTGTTTCCACTCGTCTGGCTGTTCTTCAGTGGGCTCACTCTGCCAAGTTAGCTGGTCATCCCGGTGTTCGAGGCACTCTTGCGTCTATTCGCCAGCGATTTTGGTGGCCGACTCAGGAGCGTGACACGCGCCGTTTCGTGGCTGCTTGTTCGGACTGCGCGCAGACTAAGTCGGGTAACTCTCCTCCTGCCGGTCGTCTCAGACCGCTCCCCATTCCTTCTCGACCATGGTCTCACATCGCCCTAGACTTCATTACCGGTCTGCCTTTGTCTGCGGGGAAGACTGTGATTCTTACGGTTGTCGATAGGTTCTCTAAGGCGGCACATTTCATTCCCCTCGCTAAACTTCCTTCCGCTAAGGAGACGGCACAAATCATTATCGAGAATGTGTTCAGAATTCATGGCCTCCCGTTAGACGCCGTTTCAGACAGAGGCCCGCAATTCACGTCACAGTTTTGGAGGGAGTTCTGTCGTTTGATTGGTGCGTCCGTCAGTCTCTCTTCCGGGTTTCATCCCCAGTCTAACGGTCAAGCAGAGAGGGCCAATCAGACGATTGGTCGCATACTACGCAGCCTTTCTTTCAGAAACCCTGCGTCTTGGGCAGAACAGCTCCCCTGGGCAGAATACGCTCACAACTCGCTTCCTTCGTCTGCTACCGGGTTATCTCCGTTTCAGAGTAGTCTGGGTTACCAGCCTCCTCTATTCTCTTCCCAGCTTGCCGAGTCCAGCGTTCCCTCCGCTCAAGCGTTTGTCCAACGTTGTGAGCGCACCTGGAGGAGGGTGAGGTCTGCACTTTGCCGCTACAGGGCACAGACTGTGAGAGCCGCCAATAAACGCAGGATTAAGAGTCCTAGGTATTGTTGCGGCCAGAGAGTGTGGCTTTCCACTCGCAACCTTCCTCTTACGACAGCTTCTCGTAAGTTGACTCCGCGGTTCATTGGTCCGTTCCGTGTCTCCCAGGTCGTCAATCCTGTCGCTGTGCGACTGCTTCTTCCGCGACATCTTCGTCGCGTCCATCCTGTCTTCCATGTCTCCTGTGTTAAGCCCTTTCTTCGCACCCCCGTTCGTCTTCCCTCCCCCCTCCCGTCCTTGTCGAGAGCGCACCTATTTACAAGGTACATAAGATCATGGACATGCGTTCTCGGGGACGGGGTCACCAATACTTAGTGGATTGGGAGGGTTACGGTCCTGAGGAGAGGAGTTGGGTTCCGTCTCGGGACGTGCTGGACCGTTCACTCATTGATGATTTCCTCCGTTGCCGCCAGGATTCCTCCTCGAGTGCGCCAGGGGGCGCTCGGTGAGTGGGGGGGTACTGTCATGTTTTGTCATTTATTATCTTGTCTTGTCCCTGTGCTTCCCATTCTATTCGTTTCCCTCTGCTGGTCTTATTAGGTTCTTTCCCTCTTTCTATCCCTCTCTCTCCCCCTCCCTCTCTCACTCTCTCGCTCTCTCTTCTCTCTATCGTTCCGTTCCTGCTCCCAGCTGTTCCTATTCCCCTAATCATCATTTAGTCTTCCCACACCTGTTCCCGATCCTTTTCCCTGATTAGAGTCCCTATTTCACTCCTTGTTTCCCGTACCTGCCCTGTCGGATCCTCATTTATAATTCACCGTGCTGTGTCAATGTTTTGCCCTGTCGTGTCGTGTTTCCCTCAGATGCTGCGTGGTGAGCAGGTGTCTGAGTCTGCTAGGTTCAAGTGCCTTCCCGAGGCAACCTGCAGTTCTCGATCAAGTCTCCAGTCTGTTCTTGTCTTTACGTGTAGTATTATGCTTTTTGTTTTGTAAAGTTTATTCTGGATTAAATACTCTGTTTTCGCCAAGTCGCTTTTGGGTCCTCATTCACCTGCATGACA
>NW_025757929.1:0-5336 GCF_021184085.1 Oncorhynchus gorbuscha | reverse complement strand
TGTCATGCAGGTGAAAGAGGACCCAAAAGCGACTTGGCGAAAACAGAGTCTTTAATCCAGTAAAGTGAATACAAACAAAAAAACACAACTTTCACTCGAAATGACGAGGACTAACTGGAGACTCGATCTTGAACAGCAGGTGAACAGCAGGTTGCCTCGGGAAGGCACTCGAACCAGACAGACTCAGACACCTGCTCACCACGCAGCATCTGAGGAAAACACGACACGACAGGGCGATACACAATCACAGCACGGTGAATTCTAAACAAGGAACCGACAGGACAGGAACGGAACACAAAGGAAGAAATAGGGACTCTAATCAGGGGAAAGGATCGGGAACAGGTGTGGGAAGACTAAATGATTGATTAGGGGAATAGGAACAGCTGGGAGCAGGAACGGAACGATAGAGAGAAGAGAGAGCGAGAGAGTGAGAGAGGGAGGGGGAGAGAGAGGGATAGAAAGAGGGAAAGAACCTAATAAGACCAGCAGAGGGAAACGAATAGAATGGGAAGCACAGGGACAAGACAAGATAATAAATGACAAAACATGACAGTACCCCCCACTCACCGAGCGCCTCCTGGCGCACTCGAGGAGGAATCCTGGCGGCAACGGAGGAAATCATCGATGAGTGAACGGTCCAGCACGTCCCGAGACGGAACCCAACTCCTCTCCTCAGGACCGTAACCCTCCCAATCCACTAAGTATTGGTGACCCCGTCCCGAACGCATGTCCATGATCTTATGTACCTTGTAAATAGGTGCGCTCTCGACAAGGACGGGAGGGGGGAGGGAAGACGAACGGGGGTGCGAAGAAAGGGCTTGACACAGGAGACATGGAAGACAGGATGGACGCGACGAAGATGTCGCGGAAGAAGCAGTCGCACAGCGACAGGATTGACGACCTGGGAGACACGGAACGGACCAATGAACCGCGGAGTCAACTTACGAGAAGCTGTCGTAAGAGGAAGGTTGCGAGTGGAAAGCCACACTCTCTGGCCGCAACAATACCTTGGACTCTTAATCCTGCGTTTATTGGCGGCTCTCACAGTCTGTGCCCTGTAACGGCAAAGTGCAGACCTCACCCTCCTCCAGGTGCGCTCACAACGTTGGACAAACGCTTGAGCGGAGGGAACGCTGGACTCGGCAAGCTGGGATGAGAACAGAGGAGGCTGGTAACCCAGACTACTCTGAAACGGAGATAACCCGGTAGCAGACGAAGGAAGCGAATTGTGAGCGTATTCTGCCCAGGGGAGCTGTTCTGCCCAAGACGCAGGGTTTCTGAAAGAAAGGCTGCGTAGTATGCGACCAATCGTCTGATTGGCCCTCTCTGCTTGACCGTTAGACTGGGGATGAAACCCGGAAGAGAGACTGACGGACGCACCAATCCAAACGACAGACTCCTCCAAAACTGTGACGTGAATTGCGGGCCTCTGTCTGGAAACGGCGTCCTAGCAGGGAGCCATGAATTCTGAATACATTCTCGATAATGATTTGTGCCGTCTCCTTAGCGGAAGGAAGTTTAGCGAGGGGAATGAAATGTGCCGCCTTAGAGCTGTAGGCAACCGTAAGAATCACAGTCTTCCCCGCAGACAAAGGCAGACCGGTAACCAAGTCTAGGGCGATGTGAGACCATGGTCGAGAAGGAATGGGGAAGCGGTCTGGAACGACCGGCAGGAGGAGGTGCCGACTTAGTCTGTGGCGCAGTCGAGGAGCAAGCTTGTACGAAGCGGCGCGTGTCACGGCTCCTGGTCGGCCACCAAACGCTGGCGAATGACGCAAGAGTGCCTCAAACACCGGGATGACCAGCTAACTTGGCAGAGTGAGCCCACTGAAGAACAGCCAGACGAGTGGAAACAGGAACGAAAGGAGGTTACTAGGACAAGCGCGCGCGACGCAGTGTGCGTGAGTGCTTGCTTAACCTGTCTTTCAATTCCCAGACTGTTAACCCGACAACACGCCCATAAGGAAGAATCCCTCGGGATCAGTAGAAGCCACAGAAGAACTAAACAGACGGGATAAGGCATCAGGCTTGGTGTTCTTGCTACCCGGACGGTAAGAAATCACAAACTCGAAACGAGCGAAAAACAACGCCCAACGAGCTTGACGGGCATTAAGTCGTTTGGCAGAACGGATGTACTCAAGGTTCTTATGGTCTGTCCAAACGACAAAAGGAGCAGTCGCCCCCTCAACCACTGTCGCCATTCGCCTAGGGCTAAGCGGATGGCGAGCAGTTCACGGTTACCCACATCATAGTTGCGCTCAGATGGCGACAGGCGATGAGAAAAATAAGCGCAAGGATGAACCTTATCGTCAGACTGGAAGCGCTGGGATAGAATGGCTCCCACGCCTACCTCTGAAGCGTCAACCTCGACAATGAATTGTCTAGTGCGTCAGGAGTAACGAGGATAGGAGCGGACGTAAAACGTTCTTTTAGAAGATCAAAAGCTCCTAGGGCGGAACCGGACCACTTAAAACACGTCTTGACAGAAGTAAGAGCTGTGAGAGGGGCAGCAACTTGACCGAAATTACGAATGAAACGCCGATAGAAATTAGCGAAACCTAAAAAGCGCTGCAACTCGACACGTGACCTTGGAGCAGGCCCAATCACTGACAGCTTGGACCTTAGCGGAATCCATCTGAATGCCTTCAGCGGAAATAACGGAACCGAAAAAAGTAACGGAGGAGACATGAAAAGAGCACTTCTCAGACTTTACGTAGAGACAATTCTCTAAAAGGCGCTGTAGGACACGTCGAACGTGCTGAACATGAATCTCGAGTGACGGAGAAAAAATCAGGATATCGTCAAGATAGACAAAAACAAAGATGTTCAGCATGTCTCTCAGAACATCATTAACTAATGCCTGAAAAACAGCTGGCGCATTGGCGAGACCAAGCGGCAGAACCCGGTACTCAAAATGCCCTAACGGGTGTTAACGCCGTTTTCACTCGTCCCCCTCTCTGATGCGCACGAGATGGTAAGCGTTACGAAGGTCCAACTTAGTAAAGCACCTGGCTCCCTGCAGAATCTCGAGGCTGATGACATAAGGGAAGCGGATAACGATTCTTAACCGTTATGTCATTCAGCCCTCGATAATCCACGCAGGGGCGCAGAGTACCGTCCTTCTTCTTAACAAAAAAGAACCCCGCCCCGGCCGGAGGAAGAAGGCACTATGGTACCGGCGTCAGAGACACAGACAAATAATCCTCGAGAGCCTTACGTTCGGGAGCCGACAGAGTATAGTCTACCCGAGGAAGGAGTGGTCCCCGGAAGGAGATCAATACTACAATCATACGACCGGTGAGGAGGAAGGTTGGCTCGGGACCGACTGAAGACCGTGCGCAGATCATGATATTCCTCCGGCACTCCTGTCAAATCGCCAGGTTCCTCCTGAGAAGTAGGGACAGAAGAAACGGGAGGGATGGCAGACATTAAACACTTCACATGACAAGAAACGTTCCAGGATAGGATAGAATTACTAGACCAATTAATAGAAGGATTATGACATACTAGCCAGGGATGACCCAAAACAACAGGTGTAAGCGGTGAACGAAAAATCAAAAAAGAAATAGTCTCACTGTGGTTACCAGATACTGTGAGGGTTAAAGGTAGTGTCTCAAATCTGATACTGGGAAGATGACTACCATCTAAGGCGAACATGGGCGTAGGCTTATCTAACTCTCTGAAAGGAATGTCATGTTTCCGAACCCATGCCGTCCATGAAACAACCCTCCAGCCCCAGAGTCTATCAAGGCACTACATGTAGCACCCGAACCGGTCCAGCGTAGATGGACCGACAAAGTAAATACAGGATTTTGATGGAGAGACTTGAGTAGTTGCGCTCACCTGTAGCCCTCCGCTTACAGATGAGCTCTGGCCTTTTACTGGACATGAATTAACAAAATGTCCAGCAACTCCGCAATAGAGGCACAGGCGGTTGGTGATCCTCCGTTCCCTCTCTTAGTCGAATGCGAATCCCTCCCAGCTGCATGGGCTCAGACTCTGAGCCAGAGGAGGGAGATGGTTGCGATGCGGGCAGGGAAACACCGTTGATGCGAGCTCTCTTCCACGAGCCCGGTGGCGAAGATCTACCCCGTCGTTCTATGCGGATGGCGAGAGCAATCAAAGTCCACATCTGAAGGAACCTCCCGGGAGAGAATCTCATCCTTAACCACTGCGTGGAGTCCCTCAGAAAAGCGGCGACAGCGCTTCATTGCGTTCCACTCACTAGAGGCAGCAAGTGCGAAACTCAATAGAATAATCCGTTATGGACCGTTCACCTTGGCATAAGGAAGCCCAGGGCCCTAAAGCCTCCCTACCAAAAACTGAACGGTCAAAACCCGAATCATCTCCTCTTTAAAGTTCTGGAACTTGTTAGAGCAATCAGCCCTTGCCTCCCAGATAGCTGTGCCCCATTCTCGAGCCCGGCCAGTAAGGAGTGAAATGGCGTAAGCAACCCGAGCTCTCTCTCTAGAGTATGTGTTGGGTTGGAGAGAGAACACAATCTCACACTGCGTGAGAAAGGAAGCGGCACTCAGTGGGCTGCCCGGAGTAGCAAGGTGGGTTGTTAACCTAGGTTCTGGAGGCTCGACAGGCCAGGAAGTAACAGGTGGCACGAGACGTGGGCTCTGGAACTGCAGAGGTGGAGAGCTCCCTGAGCGGCCAGGTTCTCACGGCATGGCGAGCAGCAGACAATTCCTGCTCGTGTCTGCCGAGCATGGCCTCCTTGGATCTCGACGGCAGTGTAGCAGCGTCTGAAGTCGCTGGGTCCATTCCTTGGTCGGTTCCTTCTGTCATGCAGGTGAGGACCCAAAGCGACTTGGCGAAAACAGAGTCTTTAATCCAGTAAAGTGAATACAAACAAAAAAACACAACTTTCACTCGAAATGACGAGGACTAACTGGAGACTCGATCTTGAACAGCAGGTGAACAGCAGGTTGCCTCGGGAAGGCACTCGAACCAGACAGACTCAGACACCTGCTCACCACGCAGCATCTGAGGAAAACACGACACGACAGGGCGATACACAATCACAGCACGGTGAATTCTAAACAAGGAACCGACAGGACAGGAACGGAACACAAAGGAAGAAATAGGGACTCTAATCAGGGGAAAGGATCGGGAACAGGTGTGGGAAGACTAAATGATTGATTAGGGGAATAGGAACAGCTGGGAGCAGGAACGGAACGATAGAGAGAAGAGAGAGCGAGAGAGTGAGAGAGGGAGGGGGAGAGAGAGGGATAGAAAGAGGGAAAGAACCTAATAAGACCAGCAGAGGGAAACGAATAGAATGGGAAGCACAGGGACAAGACAAGATAATAAATGACAAAACATGACAG
>NW_025757928.1:0-5336 GCF_021184085.1 Oncorhynchus gorbuscha | reverse complement strand
CTCCCAGGCCCCTGTGTTGTAGACCTCTCTCCCAGGCCCCTGTGTTGTAGACCTCTCTCCCAGGCCCCTGTGTTGTAGACCTCTCTCCCAGGCCCCTGTGTTGTAGACCTCTCTCCCAGGCCCCTGTGTTGTAGACCTTCTCCCAGGCCCCTGTGTTGTAGACCTCTCCCAGGCCCCTGTGTTGTAGACCTCTCTCCCAGGCCCCTGTGTTGTAGACCTCTCTCCCAGGCCCCTGTGTTGTAGACCTCTCTCCCAGGCCCCTGTGTTGTAGACCTCTCTCCCAGGCCCCTGTGTTGTAGACCTCTCTCCCCAGGCCCCTGTGTTGTAGACCTCTCTCCCAGGCCCCTGTGTTGTAGACCTCTCTCCCAGGCCCCTGTGTTGTAGACCCTCTCCCAGGCCCCTGTGTTGTAGACCTCTCCCAGGCCCCTGTGTTGTAGACCTCTCTCCCAGGCCCCTGTGTTGTAGACCTCTCTCCCAGGCCCCTGTGTTGTAGACCTCTCTCCCAGGCCCCTGTGTTGTAGACCTCTCTCCCAGGCCCCTGTGTTGTAGACCTCTCTCCCAGGCCCCTGTGTTGTAGACCCTCTCCCAGGCCCCTGTGTTGTAGACCTCTCCTCCCAGGCCCCTGTGTTGTAGACCTCTCTCTCCCAGGCCCCTGTGTTGTAGACCTCTCTCCCAGGCCCCTGTGTTGTAGACCTCCTCCCAGGCCCCTGTGTTGTAGACCTCTCTCCCAGGCCCCTGTGTTGTAGACCTCTCTCCCAGGCCCCTGTGTTGTAGACCTCTCTCCCAGGCCCCTGTGTTGTAGACCTCTCCCAGGCCCCTGTGTTGTAGACCTCTCTCCCAGGCCCCTGTGTTGTAGACCTCTCTCCCCAGGCCCCTGTGCTGTAGACCTCTCTCCCAGGCCCCTGTGTTGTAGACCTCTCTCCCAGGCCCCTGTGTTGTAGACCTCTCCCAGGCCCTGTGTTGTAGACCTCTCCCAGGCCCCTGTGTTGTAGACCTCTCTCCCAGGCCCCTGTGTTGTAGACCTCTCCCAGGCCCCCGTGTTGTAGACCCTCCCAGGCCCCTGTGTGTTCTTAGTTCCAGGCTGCAGTGAGACTAGAGAGAGTAATGAGAGCCTCCATCAAGAGATGACTCAGACTGCAACATGATGCCTTGTTACAGTATTCACCCCCTCAGCAACATGATACCTTGTTACAGTATTCACCCCCTCAGCAACATGATGCCTTGTTACAGTATTCACCCCCTCAGCAACATGATACCTTGTTACAGTATTCACCCCCTCAGCAACATGATGCCTTGTTACAGTATTCACCCCCTCAGCAACATGATACAGTGCCTTGTTACAGTATTCAACCCCTCAGCAACATGATACCTTGTTACAGTATTCACCCCCTCAGCAACATGATACAGTGCCTTGTTACAGTATTCACCCCCTCAGCAACATGATACAGTGCCTTGTTACAGTATTCACCCCCTCAGCAACATGATGCCTTGTTACAGTATTCACCCCCTCAGCAACATGATACACCCCCTTTGCTATGAAGCCCCTACATAAGATCTGGTGCAACCAATTACCTTCAGATGACACATAATTAGATAGATTGCACACAGGTGAATAGTTTTGCACGTTCAAGTTCAGTTTTTTTTTGTCTTATTTCTTTCACAATAACAAATATTTTGCATCTTCAAAGTGGGCGGCATGTTGTGTAAATCAAATGACACAAACCCCCCCAAAAATCTATTTTAATTCCAGGTTGTAAGGCAACGAAATAAGAAAAACACCAAGGCGTAAATACTTGGTCAAGCCGCTGTATTCTAGAGGAGATAAATCAGACAGCAACATGGTGTTCTAGAGGAGATAATTCAGACAGCAACATGGTGTTCTAGAGGAGATAAATCAGACAGCAACATGGTGTTCTAGAGGAGATAAATCAGACAGCAACATGGTGTTCTAGAGGAGATAAATACAAGAGATAATTCAGACAGCAACATGGTGTTCTAGAGGAGATAAATCAGACAGCAACATGGTGTTCTAGAGGAGATAAATCAGACAGCAACATGGTGTTCTAGAGGAGATAAATCAGACAGCAACATGGTGTTCTAGAGGAGATAAATACAAGAGATAATTCAGACAGCAACATGGTGTTCTAGAGGAGATAAATCAGACAGCAACATGGTATTCTAGAATAAATACAAGGAATAATTCAGACAGCAACATGGTGTTAGGAGATAAATCCAGACAGCAACATGGTGTTCTAGAGGAGATAAATCAGACAGCAACATGGTGTTCTAGGAGAATAAATCAGACAGCAACATGGTGTTCTAGAGGAGATAAATCAGACAGCAACATGGTGTTCTAGAGGAGATAAATACAAGAGATAATTCAGACAGCAACATGGTGTTCTAGAGGAGATAAATCAGACAGCAACATGGTGTTCTAGAGGAGATAAATCAGACAGCAACATGGTGTTCTAGGGGGAGAATAAATACAAGAGATAATTCAGACAGCAACATGGTGTTCTAGAGGAGATAAATACAAAGACAGCAGCAACATGGTGTTCTAGAGGAGATAAATCAGACAGCAACATGGTGTTCTAGAGGAGATAAATCAGACAGCAACATGGTGTTCTAGGGGAGATAATTCAGACAGCAACATGGTGTTCTAGAGGAGATAAATCAGACAGCAACATGGTGTTCTAGAGGAGATAAATACAAGAGATAAATCAGACAGCAACATGGTGTTCTAGAGGAGATAAATCAGACAGCAACATGGTGTTCTAGGGGAGATAATTCAGACAGCAACATGGTGTTCTAGAGAGATAAATACAAGAGATAATTCAGACAGCAACATGGTGTTCTAGAGGAGATAAATCAGACAGCAACATGGTGTTCTAGAGGAGATAAATCAGACAGCAACATGGTGTTCTAGAGGAGATAAATCAGACAGCAACATGGTGTTCTAGAGGAGATAAATACAAGAGATAATTCAGACAGCAACATGGTGTTCTAGAGGAGATAAATCAGACAGCAACATGGTGTTCTAGAGGAGATAAATACAAGAGATAATTCAGACAGCAACATGGTGTTCTAGAGGAGATAAATCAGACAGCAACATGGTGTTCTAGAGGAGTAAATACAAGAGATAATTCAGACAGCAACATGGTGTTCTAGAGGAGATAAATCAGACAGCAACATGGTGTTCTAGAGGAGATAAATACAAGAGATAATTCAGACAGCAACATGGTGTTCTAGAGGAGATAAATCAGACAGCAACATGGTGTTCTAGAGGAGATAAATACAAGAGATAATTCAGACAGCAACATGGTGTTCTAGAGGAGATAAATACAGAGATAATTCAGACAGCAACATGGTGTTCTAGAGGAATAAATCAGACAGCAACATGGTGTTCTAGAGGAGATAAATACAAAATGAATTCAGACAGCAACATAAGATAAATACAGAGATTCAGACAGCAACATGGTGTTCTAGAGGAAGATAAATCAGACAACAACATGGTGTTCTAGAGGAGATAAATACAAGAGATAATTCAGATGGCAACATGGTGTTCTAGAAGGAGATAAATCAGACAGCAACATGGTGTTCTAGAGGAGATAAATACAAGAGATAAATCAGACAGCAACATGGTGTTCACAGGAGATAAATCAGACAGCAACATGTTCTAGGGAGATAAATCAGACAGCAACATGGTGTTCTAGAGGAGATAAATACAAGAGATAATTCAGACAGCAACATGGTGTTCTAGAGGAGATAAATCAGACAGCAACATGGTGTTCTAGAGGAGATAAATTCAGACAGCAACATGGTGTTCTAGAGGAGATAAATCAGACAGCAACATGGTGTTCTAGAGGAGATAAATCAAGACAGCAACATGGTGTTCTAGAGGAGATAAATACAAGAGATAATTCAGACAGCAACATGGTGTTCTAGGGAGATAAATCAGACAGCAACATGGTGTTCTAGAGGATAAATAAATAATTCGACAGCAACATGGTGTTCTAGAGGAGATAAATCAGACAGCAACATGGTGTTCTAGAGGAGATAAATACAAGAGATAATTCAGACAGCAACATGGTGTTCTAGAGGAGATAAATCAGACAGCAACATGGTGTTCTAGAGGAGATAAATACAAGAATGAATTCAGACAGCAACATGGTGTCTAGAGGAGATAAATCAGACAGCAACATGGTGTTCTAGAGAGATAAATACAGCAAATATGGTGTTTCTAGAGGAGATAAATACAAGAGATAACAGACAGCAACATGGTGTTCTAGGGAGATAAAATCAGACAGCAACATGGTGTTCTAGAGGAGATAAATACAAGAGATAATTCAGACAGCAACATGGTGTTCTAGAGGAGATAAATCAGACAGCAACATGGTGTTCTAGAGGAGATAAATACAAGAGATAATTCAGACAGCAACATGGTGTTCTAGAGGAGATAATTCAGACAGCAACATGGTGTTCTAGAGGAGATAAATACAAGAATCAGACAGCAACATGGTGTTCTAGAGAGATAAATCAGACAGCAACATGGTGTTCTAGAGGAGATAAATCGGAGATAATTCAGACAGCACATTGTTCAGACAGACAGCAACATGGTGTTCTAGAGGAGATAAATACAAACATGGTGTCTCTAGATAAATCAGACAGCAACATGGTGTTCTAGAGGAGATAAATCAGACAGACAACATGGTGTTCTAGAGGAGATAAATCAGAGATAATCAGCAACATGGTGTTCTAGGGAGGAGATAAATCAGACAGCAACATGGTGTTCTAGAGGAGATAAATCAGACAGCAACATGGTGTTCTAGAGGAGATAAATACAAGAGATAATTCAGATGGCAACATGGTGTTCTAGGGAGATAAATCAACATGACAGACAGCAACATGGTGTTCTAGAGGAGATAAATACAAGAGATAATTAATTCAGACAGCAACATGGTGTTCTAGAGGAGATAAATCAGACAGCAACATGGTGTTCTAGAGGAGATAAATACAAGAGATAATTCAGACAGCAACATGGTGTTCTAGAGGAGATAAATCAGACAGCAACATGGTGTTCTAGAGGAGATAAATCAGACAGCAACATGGTGTTCTAGAGGAGATAAATCAGACAGCAACATGGTGTTCTAGAGGAGATAAATACAAGAGATAATTCAGACAGCAACATGGTGTTCTAGAGGAGATAAATACAAGAGATAATTCAGACAGCAACATGGTGTTCTAGAGGAGATAAATACAAGAGATAATTCACAGCAACATGGTGTTCTAGAGGAGATAAATCAGACAGCAACATGGTGTTCTAGAGGAGATAAATA
>NW_025757927.1:0-5336 GCF_021184085.1 Oncorhynchus gorbuscha | reverse complement strand
TGTCATGTTTGTCATTTATTGTCATGTCTTGTCCCTGTGCTCCCCATGCTATTCGTTTCCCTCTGCTGGTCTTGTTTGGTTCTATCCCTCTCTCTCCCCCTCCCCTTTCACTCTCTCGCTTCTCTTTCTCTCTGTCTGCCCGCTCCTGCTCCCAGCTGTTCCTATTCCCCTAATCATCATTTAGCCTTCCCACACCTGTTCCCGATCCTTTCCCCTGATTAGACTCCCCATTTATTCCTTTGTTATCCGTTCCTGTTCCATCGGTTCCTTGTTTTGTATTCCATGCTGTGATTGCGTTTCGCCTGTCCTGTCTGTTTTTTTGCCGTGATTGTGTATCACCCTGTCCTGTCGTGTTTTGTGCCTTCTTCAGACGCTGCGTGTGAGCAGGTGTCTCAGTTGACTACGGCCTGCGCCACCCGAAGCGACCTGCAGTCTGTGGCCGCTTCTCCAGTTGTTTTCCTCTACTAATCTAGAGGATTTAAAGTTATTCGGCTTTGAACATTAATAAACTCTGTTTCTGTTAAGTCGCGTTTGGGTCCTCCTTCACCTGCATGACAGAAGGAACCGATCAAAGAATGGACCCAGCGACTTCAGACGCCTCGTTACACTGCCGTCGAGATCCAAGGAGCTTTCTTGGCAGACACGAGCAGGAATTGTCTGCTGCTCATGCCGTGGAGAACCTGGCCGCTCAGGTTTCCGACCTCTGGACAGTTCCAGAGTCTACGCCTCGTACACCTGTTACTCCCCCTGGCCTGCCGAGCCTCCTGAACCCAGGGTTAATGTAACCCACCTTGCTACTCCGGGCAGCCCACTGAGTGCCGCTCCTTTCTCACGCAGTGTGAGATTGTGTTCTCTCTCCAACCCCACACATACTCTAGAGAGAGAGCTCGGGTTGCTTTCGTCATTTCACTCCTTACTGGCCGGGCTCGAGAATGGGGGCACAGCTATCTGGGAGGCAAGGGCTGATTGCTCTAACAGATTCCAGAACTTTAAGGAGGAGATGATTCGGGTTTTTGACCGTTCAGTTTTTGGTGAGGAGGCTTCTAGGGCCCTGGCTTCCTTTATGCCAAGGTGAACGGTCCATAACGGATTATTCCATTGAGTTTCGCACTCTTGCTGCCTCTAGTGAGTGGAACGAGCCGCGCTGCCGCCGTTTTCTGAGGGACTCCACGCAGTGGTTAAGGATGAGATTCTCTCCCGGAGGTTCCTTCAGATGTGGACTCCTTGATTGCTCTCGCCATCCGCATAGAACGACGGGTAGATCTTGTGCCACCGGGCTCGTGGAAGAGAGCTCGCATCAACGGTGTTTCCCTGCTCCGCATCGCAACCATCTCCCTCTGGCTTTGAGACTGAGCCCATGCAGCTGGGAGGGATTCGCATCTCGAATAAGGAGAGGGAACAGAGGATCACCAACCGCCTGTGCCTCTATTGCGGAGTTGCTGGACATTTTGTTATTTCATGTCCAGTAAGAGGCCAGAGCCCATCAGTAAGCGGAGGGCTACTGGTGAGCGCTACTACTCAGGTCCCTTCATCTAGATCTTGTACTACTATGTCGGTCCATCTACGCTGGACCGGTTCGGGTGCTACATGCAGTGCTTTGATTGACTCTGGGGCTGAGGGTTGTTTCATGGACGAAGCATGGGCTCGGAAACATAACATTCCTTTCAGACCGTTAGACAGGCCTACGCCCATGTTTGCCTTAGATGGTAGTCATCTTCCCAGTATCAAATTTGAGACACTACCTTTAACTCTCACAGTATCTGGTAACCACAGTGAGACTATGTCTTTTGATTTTCCGTTCACCGTTTACACCTGTTGTTTTGGGTCACCCCTGGCTTGTAAGTCATAATCCTTCTATTAATTGGTCTAGTAATTCTATCCTATCCTGGAACGTTTCTTGTCATGTGAAGTGTTTAATGTCTGCCATCCCTCCCATTTCTTCTGTCCCTACTTCTCAGGAGGAACCTGGCGATTTGACAGGAGTGCCGGAGGAATATCATGATCTGCGCACGGTCTTCAGTCGGTCCCGAGCCAACTCCCTTCCTCCTCACCGGTCGTATGATTGTAGTATTGATCTCCTTCCGGGGACCACTCCTCCTCGAGGTAGACTATACTCTCTGTCGGCTCCCGAACGTAAGGCTCTCGAGGATTATTTGTCTGTGTCTCTTTGACGCCGGTACCATAGTGCCTTCTTCCTCTCTCGCCGGGGCGGGGTTCTTTTGTTAAGAAGAAGGACGGTACTCTGCGCCCTGCGTGGATTATCGAGGGCTGAATGACATAACGGTTAAGAATCGTTATCCGCTTTCCCCTTATGTCATCAGCCTTCGAGATTCTGCAGGAGCCAGGTGCTTTACTGTTGGACCTTCGTAACGCTTACCATCTCGTGCGCATCAGAGAGGGGGACGAGTGGAAAACGGCGTTTAATACCCGTTAGGGCATTTTGAGTACCGGGTTCTGCCGTTCGGTCTCGCAATGCGCCAGCTGTTTTTCAGGCATTAGTTAATGATGTTCTGAGAGACATGCTGAACATTTTTGTTTTTGTCTATCTTGACGATATCCTGATTTTTTCTCCGTCACTCGAGATTCATGTTCAGCAATGCTCGACGTGTTCTACAGCGCCTTTTAGAGAATTGTCTCTACGTAAAGGCTGAGAAGTGCTCTTTCATGTCTCCTCCGTTACTTCTTCTCGGTTCCGTTATTTCCGCTGAAGGCATTCAGATGGATTCCGCAAGGTCCAAGCTGTCAGTGATTGGCCCAGTTCCAAGGTCACGTGTCGAGTTGCAGCGCTTTCTTAGGTTTCGCTAATTTCCCTATCGGCGTTTCATTCACTTCGGTCAAGTTGCTGCCCCTCTCACAGCTCTTACTTCTGTCAAGACGTGCTTTAAGTGGTCCGGTTCCGCCCAGGGAGCTTTTGATCTTCTAAAAGAACGTTTTACGTCCGCTCCTATCCTCGTTACTCCTGACGTCACTAGACAATTCATTGTCGAGGTTGACGCTTTCAGAGGTAGGCGTGGGAGCCATTCTATCCCAGCGCTCCCAGTCTGACGATAAGGTTCATCCTTGCGCTTATTTTTCATCGCCTGTCGCCATCTGAGCGCACCTATGATGTGGGTAACCGTGGAACTGCTCGCCATCCGCTAGCCTCAGGCGAATGGCGACAGTGGTTGAGGGGGCGACTGCCTTTTGTCGTTTGGACAGACCATAAGAACCTTGAGTACATCCGTTCTGCCAAACGACTTAATGCCCGTCAAGCTCAAGGCGTTGTTTTTCGCTGTTTCTAGTTTGTGATTTCTACCGTCCGGGTAGTAAGAACACCAAGCCTGATGCCTTATCCCGTCTGTTTAGTTCTTTCTGTGGCTTCACTGATCCCGAGGGGATTCTTCCTTATGGGCGTGTTGTCGGGTTAACAGTCTGGGGAATTGAAAGACAGGTTAAGTTAGCACTCACGCACACTGCGTCGCCGCGCTTGTCCTAGTAACCTCCTTTCGTTCCTGTTTCCACTGTCTGGCTGTTCTTCAGTGGGCTCACTCTGCCAAGAAGCGGGTCATCCCGGTGTTCGAGGCACTTCTGCGTCTATTCGCCAGCGCTTTGGTGGCCGACTCCAGGAGCGTGACACGCGCTTCGTGGCTGCCTGTTCGGACTGCGCGCAGACTAAGTCGGGTAACTCTCCTCCTGCCGGTCGTCTCAGACCGCTCCCCATTCCTTCTCACCATGGTCTCACATTGCCTTAGACTTCATTACCGGTCTGCCTTTGTCTGCGGGAAGACTGTGATTTGACGGTTGTTTATAGGTTCTCTAAGGCGGCACATTTCATTCCCCTCGCTAAACTTCCTTCCGCTAAGGAGACGGCACAAATCATTATTGAGAATGTATTCAGAATTCATGGCCTCCCGTTAGACGCCGTTTCAGACAGAGGTCCGCAATTCACGTCACAGTTTTGAGGGAGTTCTGTCGTTTGATTGGTGCTAGTCCACAGTCTCCTCTTCCGGGTTTCATCCCCAGTCTAACGGTCACAGAGAGAGGCCAATCAGACGATTGGTCGCATACTACGCAGCCTTTCTTTCAGGAACCCTGCGTCTTGGCAGAACAGCTCCCCTGGGCAGAATACGCTTCACAATTCGCTTCCCTTCGTCTGCTACCGGGTTATCTCCGTTTCAGAGTAGTCTGCTACCAGCCCTCCTCTGTTCTCATCCCAGCTTGCCGAGTCCAGCGCCTTCCTCCGCCAAGCCGCTTTGTCCAACGCCAGAGCGCACCTGAGGAGGTGAGGTCTGCACTTTGCCGCTACAGGGCACAGACGGTGAGAGCCGCAATAAACGCAGGATTAAGAGTCCAAGGTATTGCTGCGCCAGAGAGTGTGGCTTTCCACTCGCAACCTTCCTCTTACGACAGCTTCCTCGTAAGTTGACTCCGCGGTTCATTGGTCCGGTCCGTGTCTCCCAGGTCGTCAATCCTGTCGCTGTAGCGACTGCTTCTTCCGCGACATCTTCGCCGCGCTCCATCCTGTCTTCCATGTCTCCTGTGTTAAGCCCTTCTTCTCGCACCCCGTTCGTCTTCCCTCCCTCTCCCGTCCTGTCGAAAGCGCACCTATTTACAAGGTACATAAAATTATGGACATGCGTTCGGGACGGGGTCACCAATACCTAGTGGATTGGGAGGGTTACGGTCCTGAGGAGAGGAGTTGGGTTCCGTTCGGGACGTGCTGGACCGTTCGCTCATCGATGATTTCTCCGTTGTCGCCAGGGATTCCTCCCTCGAGTGCGCCAGGAGCGCCGGTGAGTGGGGGGTACTGTCATGTTTGTCATTTATTGTCATGTCTTGTCCCTGTGCTCCCCATGCTATTCGTTTCCCTCTGCTGGTCTTGTTTGGTTCTATCCCTCTCTCTCCCCCTCCCCCTTCACTCTCTCTCGCTCTCTCTTCTCTGTCGTTCCGTTCCTGCTCCTGTAGCTGTTCCTATTCCCTAATCATCATTTAGCCTTCCCACACCTGTTCCCGATCCTTTCCCCTGATTAGACTCCCTATTTATTCCTTTGTTATCCGTTCCTGTTCCATCGGTTCTTGTTTTGTATTCCATGCTGGATTGCGTTTCGCCCTGTCCTGTCGTGTTTTTTGCCGTGATTGTGTATCACCCTGTCCTGTCGTGTTTTGTGCCTTCTTCAGACGCTGCGTGAGCAGGTGTCTCAGTTGACTACGGCCTTCTAAGCGACTCCGTAGTCTGTGGCCGCTTCTCCAGTTGTTTTCCTCTACTAATCTAGAGGATTTTAGTTATTCGTTTTGAACATTAATAAACTCTGTTTCTGTTAAGTCGCGTTTGGGTCCTCCTTCACCTGCATGACAAC
>NW_025757926.1:0-5337 GCF_021184085.1 Oncorhynchus gorbuscha | reverse complement strand
GATCAACAGGTTATGTCAACAGGATAAGTCAACAGGTTAAGTGAACAGGTTAGGTCAACAAGTAAGGTCAACAGGTTAAGTGAACAGGTTAGGTAAACAGGTTAAGTTAACTGGTTAAGTCAACAGGTTAGGTCAACAGGTTAAGTCAACAGGTTAATTCAACAGGTTAGGTCAAGAGGATAAGTCAACAGGTTCAGTCAACAGGTTAGATCAACAGGTTAGATCAACAGGTTAGGTCAAGAGGATAAGTCGAAATCAGGTTAAATCAACATGTTAGGTCAACAGGTTAAGTCAACAGGTTAGGTCAACAGGTTAAGTCAACAGGTTAGGTCAGCAGGTTAGGTCAAGAGGATAAGTCAACAGGTTAAATCAACAAGTTAGGTCAACAGGTTAGGTCAACAGGTTAGAACAACAGGTTAGATCAACAGGTTAAGTCAACAGGTTAGGTCAACAGGTTAGGTCAATAGGTTAAGTTAACAGGTTAAGTCAACAGGTTAGGTCAACAGGTTAGGTCAACAGGTTAGGTCAACAGGTTAGGTCAACAGGTTAAGTCAACAGGTTAAGTCAACAGGTTAAGTCAAGAGGTTAAGTCAACAGGTTAGATCAACAGGTTAGATCAACATGTTAAGTCAACAGGTTAGGTCAACAGGTTAAGTCGACAGGTTAAGTCAACAGGTTGAGTGAACAGGTTAGATTAACAGGTTAAGTCAACAGGTTAGGTTAACAGGTTAGGTCAATAGGTTAAATCAACAGGTTAAGTCAACAGGTTAGGTCAACAGGATAAGTCAACAGGTCAAGTCAACAGGTCATGTCAACAGGTCAAGTCAACAGGTTAGGTCAACAGGTTAAGTCAACAGGTTAGGTCAACAGGTTAAGTCAACAGGTTAAGTCAACAGGTTAGATCAACAGGTTAGGTCAACAGGTTAAGTCAACAGGTCAAGTCAATCGGTTAGGTCAACAGGTTAAGTCAACAGGTTAGGTCAACAGGTTAGGTCAACAGGTTAGGTCAACAGGTTAAGCAAACAGGTTAAGTGAACAGGTTAGTTCAACAGGTTACGTCAACAGGTTAAGTCAACAGGTTAGATCAACAGGTTAGGTCAAGAGGTTAAGTCAACAGGTCAAGTCAACAGGTTAGGTCAACAGGTTAAGTCAACAGGTTAGATCAACAGGTTAGGTCAACAGGGTAAGTCAACAGGTTAAGTCAACAGGTTAGATCAACAGGTTAGGTCAAGAGGTTAAGTCAAGAGGTTAGATCAACAGGTTAGATCAACAGGTTAAGTCAACAGGTTAGGTCAACAGGTTAGGTCAACAGGTTAGGTCAACAGGTTAAGTCAACAGGTTATATCAACAGGTTAGGTCAACAGGTTAAGTCAACAGGTTAGGTCAACAGGTTAAGTCAACAGGTTAGATCAACAGGTTAGGTCAACAGGTTAGGCAAACAGGTTAGGTCAACAGGTTAGGTCAACAGGTTAAGCAAACAGTTTAAGCGAACAGGTAAAAACCACTTAAGCCAACACCCTACTTTTTTGAACATTCTGTTAAAAATCGCGCAACATTTCAGCGTCCTGCTACTCATGCCAGGAATATAGTATATGCATATGATTAGAATGTGTGGATAGAAAACACTCTGACGTTTCTAAAACTGGTTAAATCATGGCTGTGACTATAACAGAACGTGTGTTTCATCGAAAAGCGGAAGAAAAACTGATCACCAAAATCTGGAAAAAATATCAATCCGCCACTTGCATGTATTGTCTATTGGAAAGCAAATTACATGGGGCTGAGATTGCAAGTCCTACAGCTTCCACACGATGTCGCCAGTCTTGTCAATTGCCTGGGCTTTGTTTCTTGGTCAAACGAGTAAGAGAGAGCCCATTCCTTCCGGTCTCCGACAGGATGTTTTGGCAGAGAAATTTCCAACCATGATTTTAAGACGTGGAGCTATTGAATACACATCGCCCCGTGATCAATTTGATATATTATTAACATTTACTAATACCTAAAGTTGGATTACAAAAGTATTTCGAAGTGTTTTGTGAAAGTTTATCGTCAACTTAAAAAAATTTAAAAAATGACGTGTTTTAAAACAGTGTTTTTTCCTGTATCACACACTTTTCATAGATTGATATTTAGGGTATATATGGCCCGATTTAATCTAAACAAATATCCAATAGTTATGTTTATGGGACATCTAGGAGTACCAACAAAGAAGATCGTCAAAGGTAATGAATGTTTTATATTTTATTTCTGAGTTTTGTGTAGCGCCAGCTATGCTAATTATTTTGTTTACGTCCCCTTCAGGTATTTTGGAGTGTTGGATGCTATCAGATAATAGCTTCTCATGCTTTGGCCGAAAAGCATTTTAAAAATCTGACTTGTTGGCTGGATTCACAACGAGTGTAGCTTTAATTCAGTACTCTGCATGTGTGTTTTAATGAACGTTTGAGTATTAACGAGTGCTATTAGCATTTAGCGAAGCGCATTTGCATTCCCAGATGGCTAGAGGGCACGCCTGCGTGTCGGGTGCGCTTAAGAGGTTAAGTCAACAAGTTAGGTCAACAGGTTAAGTCAACAAGTTAGGTCAACAGGTTAGGTCAACAGGTTAGATCAACAGGTTATGTCAACAGGATAAGTCAACAGGTTAAGTGAACAGGTTAGGTCAACAAGTAAGGTCAACAGGTTAAGTGAACAGGTTAGGTAAACAGGTTAAGTTAACTGGTTAAGTCAACAGGTTAGGTCAACAGGTTAAGTCAACAGGTTAATTCAACAGGTTAGGTCAAGAGGATAAGTCAACAGGTTCAGTCAACAGGTTAGATCAACAGGTTAGATCAACAGGTTAGGTCAAGAGGATAAGTCGAAATCAGGTTAAATCAACATGTTAGGTCAACAGGTTAAGTCAACAGGTTAGGTCAACAGGTTAAGTCAACAGGTTAGGTCAGCAGGTTAGGTCAAGAGGATAAGTCAACAGGTTAAATCAACAAGTTAGGTCAACAGGTTAGGTCAACAGGTTAAGTCAACAGGTTAAGTCAACAGGTTAGATCAACAGGTTAGGTCAACAGGTTAGGTCAACAAGTTAATTCAACAGGTTAAGTCAACAGGCTAGATCAACAGGTAGGTCAACAGGTTAAGTCAACAGGTTAAGTCAACAGGTTAAGTCAACAGGTTAGATCAACAGGTTAAGTCAACAGGTTAGGTCAACAGGTTAAGTCAACAGGTTAAGTCAACAGGTTAAATCAACAAGTTTGGTCAACAGGTTAGGTCAACAGGTTAGGTCAACAGGTTAAATCAACAAGTTAAGTCAACAGGTTAGATCAACAGGTCAGGTCAACAGGTTAGGTCAACAGATTAAGTGAACAGGTTAGATCAACAGGATAAGTCAACAGGTTAAGTCAACAAGTTAGGTTGACAGGTTAGGTCAACAGGTTAAGTCAACAGATTAGGTCAACAGGTTAAGTCAACAGGTTCAGTCAACAGGTTAGATCAACAGGTTAGGTCAAGAGGATAAGTTGAAATCAGGTTAAATCAACATGTTAGGTCAACAGGTTAAGTCAACAGGTTAGGTCAACAGGTTAAGTCAACAGGTTAGGTCAACAGGTTAAGTCAACAGGTTGGGTCAACAGGTTAGGTCAACAGGTTAAGTCAACAGGTTAGGTCAACAGGTTAAGTCAACAGGTTAGATCAATAGGTTAGGTTAACAGGTTAAGTCAACAAGTTAGGTTAACAGGTTAGGTCAACAGGTTAAGTCAACAAGTTAAGTCAACAGGTTAAGTCAACAGGTTAGATCAACAGGTAGGTCAACAGGTTAAGTCAACAGGTTAGATCAACAGGTTAAGTCAACAGGTTAAGTCAACAGGTTAGATCAACAGGTTAGATCAACAGGTTAGGTCAACAGGTTAAGTCAACAGGTTAGGTCAACAGGTTAAGTCAACAGGTTAGGTCAGCAGGTTAAGCCAACAGGTTAGATCAACAGGTTAAATCAACAAGTTAGGTCAACAGGTTAAGTCAACAGGTTTATATCAACAGGTTAGGTCAACAGGTTAGATCAACAGGTTAGTTAAAGAGGATAAGTCAACAGGTTAGATCAACAGGTTAGGTCAAGAGGATAAGTCAACAGGTTAAATCAACAAGTTAGGTCAACAGGTTAAGTCAACAGGTTAAGTCAACAGGTTAGATCAACAGGTTAGGTCAACAGGTTAAGTCAACAGGTTAGGTCAACAGGTTAAGTCAACAGGTTAGGTCAGCAGGTTAAGCCAACAGGTTAGATCAACAGGTTAACTCAACAGGTTAAATCAACAAGTTAGGTCAACAGGTTAAGTCAACAGGTTTATATCAACAGGTTAGGTCAACAGGTTAGATCAACAGGTTAGTTAAAGAGGATAAGTCAACAGGTTAAATCAACAAGTTAGGTCAACAGGTTAGGTCAACAAGTTAGGTCAACAGGTTAACTCAACAGGTTAAATCAACAAGTTAGGTCAACAGGTTAAGTCAACAGGTTAGGTCAACAGGTTAAGTCAACAGGTTAGGTCAGCAGGTTAAGCCAACAGGTTAGATCAACAGGTTAAATCAACAAGTTAGGTCAACAGGTTAAGTCAACAGGTTTATATCAACAGGTTAGGTCAACAGGTTAGATCAACAGGTTAGTTAAAGAGGATAAGTCAACAGGTTAGATCAACAGGTTAGGTCAAGAGGATAAGTCAACAGGTTAAATCAACAAGTTAGGTCAACAGGTTAAGTCAACAGGTTAAGTCAACAGGTTAGATCAACAGGTTAGGTCAACAGGTTAAGTCAACAGGTTAGGTCAACAGGTTAAGTCAACAGGTTAGGTCAGCAGGTTAAGCCAACAGGTTAGATCAACAGGTTAACTCAACAGGTTAAATCAACAAGTTAGGTCAACAGGTTAAGTCAACAGGTTTATATCAACAGGTTAGGTCAACAGGTTAGATCAACAGGTTAGTTAAAGAGGATAAGTCAACAGGTTAAATCAACAAGTTAGGTCAACAGGTTAGGTCAACAAGTTAGGTCAACAGGTTAACTCAACAGGTTAAATCAACAAGTTAGGTCAACAGGTTAAGTCAACAGGTTTATATCAACAGGTTAGGTCAACAGGTTAGATCAACAGGTTAGTTAAAGAGGATAAGTCAACAGGTTTATATCAACAGGTTAGGTCAAAAGGATAATTCAACAGGTTAAATCAACAAGTTTGGTCAACAGGTTAGGGCAACAGGTTAAGTCAACAGGTTAGATCAACATGTTAGGACAACAGGTTAAGTCAACAGGTTAAGTCAACAGGTTAGGTCAACAGATTAAGTCAACAGGTTAGGTCAGCAGGTTAAGCCA
>NW_025757925.1:0-5337 GCF_021184085.1 Oncorhynchus gorbuscha | reverse complement strand
TGTCATGTTTGTCATTTATTATCATGTCTTGTCCCTGTGCTCCCCATTCTATTCGTTTCCCTCTGCTGGTCTTATTAGGTTCTTTCCCTCTTTCTATCCCTCTCTCTCCCCCTCCCTCTCACTCTCTCGCTCTCTCTTCTCTCTATCGTTCCGTTCCTGCTCCCAGCTGTTCCTATTCCCCTAATCATCATTTAGTCTTCCCACACCTGTTCCCGATCCTTTCCCCTGATTGGAGTCCCTATTTATTCCTTTGTGTTCCGTTCCTGTCCCGTCGGTTCCTTGTTTAGTATTCACCGTGCTGTGATTGTGTTTCGCCCTGTCCTGTCGTGTTTTTGCCTTCATCAGATGCTGCGTGTGAGCAGGTGTCTCTGTCAACTACGGCCTGCGCCTACCCGAAGCGACCTGCAGTCTGTGGCCGCTTCTCTTGTTATTCCCTCTACAGACTAGAGGATTTCTGTTATTCCCTGTTTGGACTTGAATAAACTCTGTTTCTGTTAAGTCGCTTTTGGGTCCTCTATCACCTGCATGACAGAAGGAACCGACCAAGGAATGGACCCAGCGACTTCAGACGCTCGTTACACTGCCGTCAAGATCCAAGGAGCCATGCTCGGCAGACACGAGCAGGAATTGTCTGCTGCTCGCCATGCCGTGGAGAACCTGGCCGCTCAGGTTTCCGACCTCTCTGGACAGTTCCAGAGTCTACGTCTCGTGCCACCTGTTACTTCCTGGCCTGCCGAGCCTCCAGAACCTAGGGTTAATAACCCACCTTGCTACTCCGGGCAGCCCACTGAGTGCCGCTCCTTTCTCACGCAGTGTGAGATTGTGTTCTCTCTCCAACCCAACACATACTCTAGAGAGAGAGCTCGGGTTGCTTACGCTCATTTCACTCCTTACTGGCCGGGCTCGAGAATGGGGCACAGCTATCTGGGAGGCAAGGGCTGATTGCTCTAACAAGTTCCAGAACTTTAAAGAGGAGATGATTCGGGTTTTTGACCGTTCAGTTTTTGGTAGGGAGGCTTCTAGGGCCCTGGCTTCCTTATGCCAAGGTGAACGGTCCATAACGGATTATTCTATTGAGTTTCGCACTCTTGCTGCCTCTAGTGAGTGGAACGAGCCGGCGCTGCTCGCTCGTTTTCTGGAGGGACTCCACGCAGTGGTTAAGGATGAGATTCTCTCCCGGGAGGTTCCTTCAGATGTGGACTCTTTGATTGCTCTCGCCATCCGCATAGAACGACGGGTAGATCTTCGTCACCGGGCTCGTGGAAGAGAGCTCGCATCAACGGTGTTTCCCTGCTCCGCATCGCAACCATCTCCCTCCTCTGGCTTTGAGACTGAGCCCATGCAGCTGGGAGGGATTCGCATCTCGACTAAGGAGAGGGAACGGAGGATCACCAACCGCCTGTGCCTCTATTGCGGAGTTGCTGGACATTTTGTTAATTCATGTCCAGTAAGAGGCCAGAGCCCATCAGTAAGCGGAGGGCTACTGGTGAGCGCTACTACTCAGGTCTCTTCATCTAGATCTTGTACTACTATGTCGGTCCATCTACGCTGGACCGGTTCGGGTGCTACATGCAGTGCCTTGATTGACTCTGGGGCTGAGGGTTGTTTCATGGACGAAGCATGGGTTCGGAAACATAACATTCCTTTCAGACCGTTAGACAAGCCTACGCCCATGTTTGCCTTAGATGGTAGTCATCTTCCCAGTATCAAATTTGAGACACTACCTTTAACTCTCACAGTATCTGGTAACCACAGTGAGACTATTTCTTTTTTGATTTTCCGTTCACCGTTTACACCTGTTGTTTTGGGTCATCCCTGGCTAGTATGTCATAATCCTTCTATTAATTGGTCTAGTAATTCTATCCTATCCTGGAACGTTTCTTGTCATGTGAAGTGTTTAATGTCTGCCATCCCTCCCGTTTCTTCTGTCCCTACTTCTCAGGAGGAACCTGGCGATTTGACAGGAGTGCCGGAGGAATATCATGATCTGCGCACGGTCTTCAGTCGGTCCCGAGCCAACTCCCTTCCTCCTCACCGGTCGTATGATTGTAGTATTGATCTCCTTCCGGGGACCACTCCTCCTCGAGGTAGACTATACTCTCTGTCGGCTCCCGAACGTAAGGCTCTCGAGGATTATTTGTCTGTGTCTCTTGACGCCGGTACCATAGTGCCTTCTTCTTCTCCGGCCGGGGCGGGGTTCTTTTTTGTTAAGAAGAAGGACGGTACTCTGCGCCCCTGCGTGGATTATCGAGGGCTGAATGACATAACGGTTAAGAATCGTTATCCGCTTCCCCTTATGTCATCAGCCTTCGAGATTCTGCAGGGAGCCAGGTGCTTTACTAAGTTGGACCTTCGTAACGCTTACCATCTCGTGCGCATCAGAGAGGGGGACGAGTGGAAAACGGCGTTTAACACTCCGTTAGGGCATTTTGAGTACCGGGTTCTGCCGTTCGGTCTCGCCAATGCGCCAGCTGTTTTTCAGGCATTAGTTAATGATGTTCTGAGAGACATGCTGAACATCTTTGTTTTTGTCTATCTTGACGATATCCTGATTTTTTCTCCGTCACTCGAGATTCATGTTCAGCACGTTCGACGTGTTCTACAGCGCCTTTTAGAGAATTGTCTCTACGTTAAGGCTGAGAAGTGCTCTTTTCATGTCTCCTCCGTTACTTTTCTCGGTTCCGTTATTTCCGCTGAAGGCATTCAGATGGATTCCGCTAAGGTCCAAGCTGTCAGTGATTGGCCCGTTCCAAGGTCACGTGTCGAGTTGCAGCGCTTTTTAGGTTTCGCTAATTTCTATCGGCGTTTCATTCGTAATTTCGGTCAAGTTGCTGCCCCTCTCACAGCTCTTACTTCTGTCAAGACGTGTTTTAAGTGGTCCGGTTCCGCCCAGGGAGCTTTTGATCTTCTAAAAGAACGTTTTACGTCCGCTCCTATCCTCGTTACTCCTGACGTCACTAGACAATTCATTGTCGAGGTTGACGCTTCAGAGGTAGGCGTGGGAGCCATTCTATCCCAGCGCTTCCAGTCTGACGATAAGGTTCATCCTTGCGCTTATTTTTCTCATCGCCTGTCGCCATCTGAGCGCAACTATGATGTGGGTAACCGTGAACTGCTCGCCATCCGCTTAGCCCTAGGCGAATGGCGACAGTGGTTGGAGGGGGCGACCGTTCCTTTTGTCGTTTGGACAGACCATAAGAACCTTGAGTACATCCGTTCTGCCAAACGACTTAATGCCCGTCAAGCTCGTTGGGCGTTGTTTTTCGCTCGTTTCGAGTTTGTGATTTCTTACCGTCCGGGTAGCAAGAACACCAAGCCTGATGCCTTATCCCGTCTGTTTAGTTCTTCTGTGGCTTCTACTGATCCCGAGGGGATTCTTCCTTATGGGCGTGTTGTCGGGTTAACAGTCTGGGGAATTGAAAGACAGGTTAAGCAAGCACTCACGCACACTGCGTCGCCGCGCGCTTGTCCTAGTAACCTCCTTTTCGTTCCTGTTTCCACTCGTCTGGCTGTTCTTCAGTGGGCTCACTCTGCCAAGTTAGCTGGTCATCCCGGTGTTCGAGGCACTCTTGCGTCTATTCGCCAGCGCTTTTGGTGGCCGACTCAGGAGCGTGACACGCGCCGTTTCGTGGCTGCTTGTTCGGACTGCGCGCAGACTAAGTCGGGTAACTCTCCTCCTGCCGGTCGTCTCAGACCGCTCCCCATTCCTTCTCGACCATGGTCTCACATCGCCTTAGACTTCATTACCGGTCTGCCTTTGTCTGCGGGGAAGACTGTGATTCTTACGGTTGTCGATAGGTTCTCTAAGGCGGCACATTTCATTCCCCTCGCTAAACTTCCTTCCGCTAAGGAGACGGCACAAATCATTATTGAGAATGTATTCAGAATTCATGGCCTCCCGTTAGACGCCGTTTCAGACAGAGGCCCGCAATTCACGTCACAGTTTTGGAGGGAGTTCTGTCGTTTGATTGGTGCGTCCGTCAGTCTCTCTTCCGGGTTTCATCCCCAGTCTAACGGTCAAGCAGAGAGGGCCAATCAGACGATTGGTCGCATACTACGCAGCCTTTCTTTCAGAAACCCTGCGTCTTGGGCAGAACAGCTCCCCTGGGCAGAATACGCTCACAATTCGCTTCCTTCGTCTGCTACCGGGTTATCTCCGTTTCAGAGTAGTCTGGGTTACCAGCCTCCTCTGTTCTCATCCCAGCTTGCCGAGTCCAGCGTTCCCTCCGCTCAAGCGTTTGTCCAACGTTGTGAGCGCACCTGGAGGAGGGTGAGGTCTGCACTTTGCCGTTACAGGGCACAGACGGTGAGAGCCGCCAATAAACGCAGGATTAAGAGTCCAAGGTATTGTTGCGGCCAGAGAGTGTGGCTTTCCACTCGCAACCTTCCTCTTACGACAGCTTCTCGTAAGTTGACTCCGCGGTTCATTGGTCCGTTCCGTGTCTCCCAGGTCGTCAATCCTGTCGCTGTGCGACTGCTTCTTCCGCGACATCTTCGTCGCGTCCATCCTGTCTTCCATGTCTCCTGTGTTAAGCCCTTTCTTCGCACCCCCGTTCGTCTTCCCTCCCCCCTCCCGTCCTTGTCGAGAGCGCACCTATTTACAAGGTACATAAGATCATGGACATGCGTTCTCGGGGACGGGGTCACCAATACTTAGTGGATTGGGAGGGTTACGGTCCTGAGGAGAGGAGTTGGGTTCCGTCTCGGGACGTGCTGGACCGTTCACTCATCGATGATTTCCTCCGTTGCCGCCAGGATTCCTCCTCGAGTGCGCCAGGAGGCGCTCGGTGAGTGGGGGGTACTGTCATGTTTGTCATTTATTATCATGTCTTGTCCCTGTGCTCCCCATTCTATTCGTTTCCCTCTGCTGGTCTTATTAGGTTCTTTCCCTCTTTCTATCCCTCTCTCTCCCCTCCCTCTCTCACTCTCTCGCTCTCTCTTCTCTCTATCGTTCCGTTCCTGCTCCCAGCTGTTCCTATTCCCCTAATCATCATTTAGTCTTCCCACACCTGTTCCCGATCCTTTCCCCTGATTGGAGTCCCTATTTATTCCTTTGTGTTCCGTTCCTGTCCCGTCGGTTCCTTGTTTAGTATTCACCGTGCTGTGATTGTGTTTCGCCCTGTCCTGTCGTGTTTTTTGCCTTCATCAGATGCTGCGTGTGAGCAGGTGTCTCTGTCAACTACGGCCTGCGCCTACCCGAAGCGACCTGCAGTCTGTGGCCGCTTCTCTTGTTATTCCCCTCTACAGACTAGAGGATTTCTGTTATTCCCTGTTTGGACTTGAATAAACTCTGTTTCTGTTAAGTCGCTTTTGGGTCCTCTATCACCTGCATGACAG
>NW_025757924.1:0-5337 GCF_021184085.1 Oncorhynchus gorbuscha | reverse complement strand
TGTCATGCAGGTGAATGAGGACCCAAAAGCGACTTGGCGAAAACAGAGTATTTAATCCAGAATAAACTTTACAAAACAAAAAGCATAATACTACACGTAAAGACAAGAACAGACTGGAGACTTGATCGAGAACTGCAGGTTGCCTCGGGAAGGCACTTGAACCTAGCAGACTCAGACACCTGCTCACCACGCAGCATCTGAGGGAAACACGACACGACAGGGCAAAACATTGACACAGCACGGTGAATTATAAATGAGGATCCGACAGGGCAGGTACGGGAAACAAGGAGAGAAATAGGGACTCTAATCAGGGAAAAGGATCGGGAACAGGTGTGGGAAGACTAAATGATGATTAGGGGAATAGGAACAGCTGGGAGCAGGAACGGAACGATAGAGAGAAGAGAGAGCGAGAGAGTGAGAGAGGGAGGGGGAGAGAGAGGGATAGAAAGAGGGAAAGAACCTAATAAGACCAGCAGAGGGAAACGAATAGAATGGGAAGCACAGGGACAAGACAAGATAATAAATGACAAAACATGACAGTACCCCCCACTCACCGAGCGCTCCTGGCGCACTCGAGGAGGAATCCTGGCGGCAACGGAGGAAATCATCAATGAGTGAACGGTCCAGCACGTCCCGAGACGGAACCCAACTCCTCTCCTCAGGACCGTAACCCTCCCAATCCACTAAGTATTGGTGACCCCGTCCCCGAGAACGCATGTCCATGATCTTATGTACCTTGTAAATAGGTGCGCTCTCGACAAGGACGGGAGGGGGAGGGAAGACGAACGGGGGTGCGAAGAAAGGGCTTAACACAGGAGACATGGAAGACAGGATGGACGCGACGAAGATGTCGCGGAAGAAGCAGTCGCACAGCGACAGGATTGACGACCTGGGAGACACGGAACGGACCAATGAACCGCGGAGTCAACTTACGAGAAGCTGTCGTAAGAGGAAGGTTGCGAGTGGAAAGCCACACTCTCTGGCCGCAACAATACCTAGGACTCTTAATCCTGCGTTTATTGGCGGCTCTCACAGTCTGTGCCCTGTAGCGGCAAAGTGCAGACCTCACCCTCCTCCAGGTGCGCTCACAACGTTGGACAAACGCTTGAGCGGAGGGAACGCTGGACTCGGCAAGCTGGGAAGAGAATAGAGGAGGCTGGTAACCCAGACTACTCTGAAACGGAGATAACCCGGTAGCAGACGAAGGAAGCGAGTTGTGAGCGTATTCTGCCCAGGGGAGCTGTTCTGCCCAAGACGCAGGGTTTCTGAAAGAAAGGCTGCGTAGTATGCGACCAATCGTCTGATTGGCCCTCTCTGCTTGACCGTTAGACTGGGGATGAAACCCGGAAGAGAGACTGACGGACGCACCAATCAAACGACAGAACTCCCTCCAAAACTGTGACGTGAATTGCGGGCCTCTGTCTGAAACGGCGTCTAACGGGAGGCCATGAATTCTGAACACATTCTCGATAATGATTTGTGCCGTCTCCTTAGCGGAAGGAAGTTTAGCGAGGGGAATGAAATGTGCCGCCTTAGAGAACCTATCGACAACCGTAAGAATCACAGTCTTCCCCGCAGACAAAGGCAGACCGGTAATGAAGTCTAGGGCGATGTGAGACCATGGTCGAGAAGGAATGGGGAGCGGTCTGAGACGACCGGCAGGAGGAGAGTTACCCGACTTAGTCTGCGCGCAGTCCGAACAAGCAGCCACGAAACGGCGCGTGTCACGCTCCTGAGTCGGCCACCAAAATCGCTGGCGAATAGACGCAAGAGTGCCTCGAACACCGGGATGACCAGCTAACTTGGCAGAGTGAGCCCACTGAAGAACAGCCAGACGAGTGGAAACAGGAACGAAAAGGAGGTTACTAGGACAAGCGCGCGGCGACGCAGTGTGCGTGAGTGCTTGCTTAACCTGTCTTTCAATTCCCCAGACTGTCAACCCGACAACACGCCCATAAGGAAGAATCCCTCGGGATCAGTAGAAGCCACAGAAGAACTAAACAGACGGGATAAGGCATCAGGCTTGGTGTTCTTGCTACCCGGACGGTAAGAAATCACAAACTCGAAACGAGCGAAAAACAACGCCCAACGAGCTTGACGGGCATTAAGTCGTTTGGCAGAACGGATGTACTCAAGGTTCTTATGGTCTGTCCAAACGACAAAAGGAACGGTCGCCCCTCCAACCACTGTCGCCATTCGCCTAGGGCTAAGCGGATGGCGAGCAGTTCACGGTTACCCACATCATAGTTGCGCTCAGATGGCGACAGGCGATGAGAAAAATAAGCGCAAGGATGAACCTTATCGTCAGACTGGAAGCGCTGGGATAGAATGGCTCCCACGCCTACCTCTGAAGCGCCAACCTCGACAATGAATTGTCTAGTGACGTCAGGAGTAACGAGGATAGGAGCGGACGTAAAACGTTCTTTTAGAAGATCAAAAGCTCCCTGGGCGGAACCGGACCACTTAAAACACGTCTTGACAGAAGTAAGAGCTGTGAGAGGGGCAGCAACTTGACCGAAATTACGAATGAAACGCCGATAGAAATTAGCGAAACCTAAAAAGCGCTGCAACTCGACACGTGACCTTGGAACGGGCCAATCACTGACAGCTTGGACCTTAGCGGAATCCATCTGAATGCCTTCAGCGGAAATAACGGAACCGAGAAAAGTAACGGAGGAGACATGAAAAGAACACTTCTCAGCCTTTACGTAGAGACAATTCTCTAAAAGGCGCTGTAGAACACGTCGAACGTGCTGAACATGAATCTCGAGTGACGGTGAAAAAATCAGGATATCGTCAAGATAGACAAAAACAAAGATGTTCAGCATGTCTCTCAGAACATCATTAACTAATGCCTGAAAAACAGCTGGCGCATTGGCGAGACCAAACGGCAGAACCCGGTACTCAAAATGCCCTAACGGAGTGTTAAACGCCGTTTTCCACTCGTCCCCCTCTCTGATGCGCACGAGATGGTAAGCGTTACGAAGGTCCAACTTAGTAAAGCACCTGGCTCCCTGCAGAATCTCGAAGGCTGATGACATAAGGGGAAGCGGATAACGATTCTTAACCGTTATGTCATTCAGCCCTCGATATCCACGCAGGGGCGCAGAGTACCGTCCTTCTTCTTAACAAAAAGAACCCCGCCCCGGCCGGAGAGGAAGAAGGCACTATGGTACCGGCGTCAAGAGACACAGATAAATAATCCTCGAGAGCCTTACGTTCGGGAGCCGACAGAGAGTATAGTCTACCCCGAGGAGGAGTGGTCCCCGGAAGGAGATCAATACTACAATCATACGACCGGTGAGGAGGAAGGGAGTTGGCTCGGGACCGACTGAAGACCGTGCGCAGATCATGATATTCCTCCGGCACTCCTGTCAAATCGCCAGGTTCCTCCTGAGAAGTGGGGACAGAAGAAATGGGAGGGATGGCAGACATTAAGCACTTCACATGACAAGATACGTTCCAGGATAGGATAGAATTACAAGACCAATTAATAGAAGGATTATGACATACTAGCCAGGGATGACCCAAAACAACAGGTGTGAAAGGTGAATGAAAAATCAAAAAAGAAATAGTCTCACTGTGGTTACCAGATACTGTGAGAGTTAAAGGTAGTGTCTCAAATTTGATACTGGGAAGATGACTACCATCTAAGGCAAACATGGGCGTAGGCTTGTCTAACTGTCTGAAAGGAATGTTATGTTTCCGAACCCATGCTTCGTCCATGAAACAACCCTCAGCCCCAGAGTCAATCAAGGCACTGCATGTAGCACCCGAACCGGTCCAGCGTAGATGGACCGACATAGTAGTACAAGATCTAGATGAAGAGACCTGAGTAGTAGCGCTCACCAGTAGCCCTCCGCTTACTGATGGGCTCTGGCCTCTTACTGGACATGAATTAACAAAATGTCCATCAAATCCGCAATAGAGGCACAGGCGGTTGGTGATCCTCCGTTCCCTCTCCTTAGTCGAGATGCGAATCCCTCCCAGCTGCATGGGCTCAGTCTCAGAGCCAGAGGAGGGAGATGGTTGCGATGCGGAGCAGGGAAACACCGTTGATGCGAGCTCTCTTCCACGAGCCTGGTGACGAAGATCTACCCGTCGTTCTATGCGGATGGCGAGAGCAATCAAAGAGTCCACACAGGAAGGAACCTCCCGAGAGAGAATCTCATCTTTGACCACTGTGTGGAGTCCCTCCAGAAAACGAGCGAGCAGCGCCGGCTCGTTCCAGTCACTAGAGGCAGCAAGAGTACGAAACTCTATAGAGTAATCCGTTATGGATCGATCACCTTGGCATAGGGAAGCCAGGACCCTAGAAGCCTCCCCACCAAAAACTGAACGGTCAAAAACCCGAATCATCTCCTCTTTAAAGTTCTGGTAATTGTTAGAACAATCAGCCCTTGCCTCCCAGATAGCTGTGCCCCACTCTCGGGCCCGGCCAGTAAGGAGTGAAATGACGTAAGCAACCCGAGCTCTCTCTAGAGTATGTGTTGGGTTGGAGAGAGAACACAATCTCACACTGGGTGAGAAAGGAGCGGCACTCAGTGGGCTGCCCGGAGTAGCAAGGTGGGTTATTAACCCTAGGTTCTGGAGGCTCGGCAGGCCAGGAAGTAACAGGTGGCACGAGACGAAGACTCTGGAACTGTCCAGAGAGGTCGGAAACCTGAGCGGCCAGGTTCTCCACGGCATGGCGAGCAGCAGACAATTCCTGCTCGTGTCTGCCGAGCATGGCTCCTTGGATCTCGACGGCAGTGTTACGAGCGTCTGTAGTCGCTGGGTCCATTCCTCGGTCGGATCCTTCTGTCATGCAGGTGAATGAGGACCCAAAAGCGACTTGGCGAAAACAGAGTATTTAACTTCAGAATAAACTTTACAAAACAAAAAGCATAATACTACACGTAAAGACAAGAACAGACTGGAGACTTGATCGAGAACTGCAGGTTGTCAAAGGCACTTGAACCTAGCAGACTCAGACACCTGCTCACCACGCAGCATCTGAGGAAAACACGACACGACAGGGCAAAACATAGACACAGCACGGTGAATTATAAATGAGGATCCGACAGGGCAGGGTAATGGAAACAAGGAGTGAAATAGGGACTCTAATCAGGGAAAAGGATCGGAACAGGTGTGGGAAGACTAAATGATGATTAGGGGAATAGGAACAGCTGGGAGCAGGAACGGAACGATAGAGAGAAGAGAGAGCGAGAGAGTGAGAGAGGGAGGGGGAGAGAGAGGGATAGAAAGAGGGAAAGAACCTAATAAGACCAGCAGAGGGAAACGAATAGAATGGGAAGCACAGGGACAAGACAAGATAATAAATGACAAAACATGACA
>NW_025757923.1:0-5338 GCF_021184085.1 Oncorhynchus gorbuscha | reverse complement strand
TCATGTTTTGTCATTGATTATCATGTCTTGTCCCTGTGCTTCCCCTTCTATTCGTTTCCCTCTGCTGGTCTTATTAGGTTCTTTCCCTCTTTCTATCCCTCTCTCTCCCCTCCCTCTCTCACTCTCTCGCTCCTCTTCTCTCTATCGTTCCGTTCCTGCTCCCAGCTGTTCCTATTCCCCTAATCAATCATTTAGTCTTCCCACACCTGTTCCCGATCCTTTTCCCTGATTTAGAGTCCCTATTTCTCTCCTTGTTTTCCGTTCCTGCCCTGTCGGATCCTTGTCTATAATTCACCGTGCTGTGTCTATGTATTGCCCTGTCGTGTCGTGTTTCCCTCAGATGCTGCGTGGTGAGCAGGTGTCTGAGTCTGCTACGTTCAAGTGCCTTCCCGAGGCAACCTGCAGTTCTTGATCAAGTCTCCAGTCTGTTCTCGTCATTACGAGTAGTATTATGCCTTTGTTTGTAAAGTAACTTTACTGGGATTAAAACTCTGTTTTCGCCAAGTCGCTTTTGGGTCCTCATTCACCTGCATAACAGAAGGATCCGACCAAGGAATGGACCCAGCGACTACAGATGCTCGTAACACTGCCGTCGAGATCCAAGGGAGCCATGCTCGGCAGACACGAGCAGGAATTGTCTGCTGCTCGCCATGCCGTGGAGAACCTGGCCGCCTCAGGTTTCCGACCTCTCTGACAGTTCCAGAGTCTTCGTCTCGTGCCACCTGTTACTTCCTGGCCTGCCGAGCCTCCGGAACCTAGGGTTAATAACCCACCTTGCTACTCCGGGCAGCCCACGGAGTGCCGCTCCTTTCACCCAGTGTGATATTGTGTTCTCTCTCCAACCCAACACATACTCTAGCGAGAGAGCTCGGGTTGCTTACGCCATTTCACTCCTTACTGGCCGGGCTCGAGAGTGGGGCACAGCTATCTGGGAGGCAAGGGCTGATTGTTCTAACAATTACCAGAACTTTAAAGAGGAGATGATTCGGCTTTTTGACCATTCAGTTTTTGGTAGGAGGCTTCTAGGGCCCTGGCTTCCTATGCCAAGGTGATCGATCCATAACGGATTACTCTATAGAGTTTCGCACTCTTGCTGCCTCTAGTGACTGGAACGAGCCGCGCTGCTCGCTCGTTTCTGGAGGGACTCCACGCAGTGGTCAAAGATGAGATTCTCTCTCGGGAGGTTCCTTCCAGTGTGGACTCTTTGATTGCTCTCGCCATCCGCATAGAACGACGGGTAGATCTTCGCCACCAAGCTCGTGGAAGAGAGCTCGCGTCAACGGTGTTTCCCTGCTCCGCATCGCAACCATCTCCTCCTCTGGCTCAGAGACTGAGCCCATGCAGCTGGGAGGTATTCGCATCTCGACCAAGGAGAGGGAACGGAGGATCACCAACCGCCTGTGCCTCTATTGGCAAGGATTTGATGGACATTTTGTCAATTCATGTCCAGTAAGGCCAGAGCTCATCAGTAAGCGGAGGGCTACTGGTGAGCTTACTACTCAGGTCTCTTCATCTAGATCCTGTACTATTATGTCGGTCCATCTACGCTGGACCGGTTCGGTGCTACATGCAGTGCCTTGATTGACTCTGGGGCTGAGGGTTGTTTCATGGACGAAGCATGGGCTCGGAAACATGACATTCCCTTTCAGACAGTTAGACAAGCCTACGCCCATGTTTGCCTTAGATGGTAGTCATCTTCCCAGTATCAGATTTGAGACACTACCTTTAACTCTCACAGTATCTGGTAACCACAGTGAGACTATTTCTTTTTTGATTTTTCATTCACCTTTTACACCTGTTGTTTTGGGTCATCCCTGGCTAGTATGTCATAATCCTTCTATTAATTGGTCTAGTAATTCTATCCTATCCTGGAACGTTTCTTGTCATGTGAAGTGTTTAATGTCTGCCATCCCTCCCATTTCTTCTGTCCCCACTTCTCAGGAGGAACCTGGCGATTTGACAGGAGTGCCGGAGGAATATCATGATCTGCGCACGGTCTTCAGTCGGTCCCGAGCCAACTCCCTTCCTCCTCACCGGTCGTATGATTGTAGTATTGATCTCCTTCCGGGGACCACTCCTCCTCGGGGTAGACTATACTCTCTGTCGGCTCCCGAACGTAAGGCTCTCGAGGATTATTTATCTGTGTCTCTTGACGCCGGTACCATAGTGCCTTCTTCCTCTCTGGCCGGGGCGGGGTTCTTTTTTGTTAAGAAGAAGGACGGTACTCTGCGCCCCTGCGTGGATTATCGAGGGCTGAATGACATAACGGTTAAGAATCGTTATCCGCTTCCCCTTATGTCATCAGCCTTCGAGATTCTGCAGGGAGCCAGGTGCTTTACTAAGTTGGACCTTCGTAACGCTTACCATCTCGTGCGCATCAGAGAGGGGGACGAGTGGAAAACGGCGCTTAACACTCCGTTAGGGCATTTTGAGTACCGGGTTCTGCCGTTTGGTCTCGCCAATGCGCCAGCTGTTTTTCAGGCATTAGTTAATGATGTTCTGAGAGACATGCTGAACATCTTTGTTTTTGTCTATCTTGACGATATCCTGATTTTTTCACCGTCACTCGAGATTCATGTTCAGCACGTTCGACGTGTTCTACAGCGCCTTTTAGAGAATTGTCTCTACGTAAAGGCTGAGAAGTGCTCTTTTCATGTCTCCTCCGTTACTTTTCTCGGTTCCGTTATTTCCGCTGAAGGCATTCAGATGGATTCCGCTAAGGTCCAAGCTGTCAGTGATTGGCCCGTTCCAAGGTCACGTGTCGAGTTGCAGCGCTTTTTAGGTTTCGCTAATTTCTATCGGCGTTTCATTCGTAATTTGGGTCAAGTTGCTGCCCCTCTCACAGCTCTTACTTCTGTCAAGACGTGTTTTAAGTGGTCCGGTTCCGCCCAGGGAGCTTTTGATCTTCTAAAAGAACGTTTTACGTCCGCTCCTATCCTCGTTACTCCTGACGTCACTAGACAATTCATTGTCGAGGTTGACGCTTCAGGGGTAGGCGTGGGAGCCATTCTATCCCAGCGCTTCCAGTCTGACGATAAGGTTCATCCTTGCGCTTATTTTTCTCATCGCCTGTCGCCATCTGAGCGCAACTATGATGTGGGTAACCGTGAACTGCTCGCCATCCGCTTAGCCCTAGGCGAATGGCGACAGTGGTTGGAGGGGGCGACCGTTCCTTTTGTCGTTTGGACAGACCATAAGAACCTTGAGTACATCCGTTCTGCCAAACAACTTAATGCCCGTCAAGCTCGTTGGGCGTTGTTTTTCGCTCGTTTCGAGTTTGTGATTTCTTACCGTCCGGGTAGCAAAAACACCAAGCCTGATGCCTTATCCCGTCTGTTTAGTTCTTCTGTGGCTTCTACTGATCCCGAGGGATTCTTCCTTATGGGCGTGTTGTCGGGTTGACAGTCTGGGGAATTGAAAGACAGGTTAAGCAAGCACTCACGCACACTGCGTCGCGCGCGCTTGTCCTAGTAACCTCCTTTCGTTCCTGTTTCCACTCGTCTGGCTGTTCTTCAGTGGGCTCACTCTGCCACGTTAGCTGGTCATCCCGGTGTTCGAGGCACTCTTGCGTCTATTCGCCAGCGCTTTTGGTGGCCGACTCAGGAGCGTGACACGCGCCGTTTCGTGGCTGCTTGTTCGGACTGCGCGCAGACTAAGTCGGGTAACTCTCCTCCTGCCGGTCGTCTCAGACCGCTCCCCATTCCTTCTCGACCATGGTCTCACATCGCCCTAGACTTCATTACCGGTCTGCCTTTGTCTGCGGGGAAGACTGTGATTCTTACGGTTGTCGATAGGTTCTCTAAGGCGGCACATTTCATTCCCTCGCTAAACTTCCTTCCGCTAAGGAGACGGCACAAATCATCATCGAGAATGTGTTCAGAATTCATGGCCTCCCGTTAGACGCCGTTTCAGACAGAGGCCCGCAATTCACGTCACAGTTTTGGAGGGAGTTCTGTCGTTTGATTGGTGCGTCCGTCAGTCTCTCTTCCGGGTTTCATCCCCAGTCTAACGGTCAAGCAGAGAGGGCCAATCAGACGATTGGTCGCATACTACGCAGCCTTTCTTTCAGAAACCCTGCGTCTTGGGCAGAACAGCTCCCCTGGGCAGAATACGCTCACAACTCGCTTCCTTCGTCTGCTACCGGGTTATCTCCGCTTTCAGAGTAGTCTGGGTTACCAGCCTCCTCTGTTCTCATCCCAGCTTGCCGAGTCCAGCGTTCCCTCCGCTCAAGCGTTTGTCCAACGTTGTGAGCGCACCTGGAGGAGGGTGAGGTCTGCACTTTGCCGTTACAGGGCACAGACTGTGAGAGCCGCCAATAAACGCAGGATTAAGAGTCCAAGGTATTGTTGCGGCCAGAGAGTGTGGCTTTCCACTCGCAACCTTCCTCTTACGACAGCTTCTCGTAGTTGACTCCGCGGTTCATTGGTCCGTTCCGTGTCTCCCAGGTCGTCAATCCTGTCGCTGTGCGACTGCTTCTTCCGCGACATCTTCGTCGCGTCCATCCTGTCTTCCATGTCTCCTGTGTCAAGCCCTTTCTTCGCACCCCCGTTCGTCTTCCCTCCCCCTCCCGTCCTTGTCGAGAGCGCACCTATTTACAAGGTACGTAAGATCATGGACATGCGTTCTCGGGGACGGGGTCACCAATACTTAGTGGATTGGGAGGGTTACGGTCCTGAGGAGAGGAGTTGGGTTCCGTCTCGGGACGTGCTGGACCGTTCGCTTATTGATGATTTCCTCCGTTGCCGCCAGGGTTCCTCCTCGAGTGCGCCAGGAGGCGCTCGGTGAGTGGGGGGTACTGTCATGTTTTGTCATTGATTATCATGTCTTGTCCCTGTGCTTCCCCTTCTATTCGTTTCCCTCTGCTGGTCTTATTAGGTTCTTTCCCTCTTTCTATCCCTCTCTCTCCCCTCCCTCTCTCACTCTCTCGCTCTCTCTTCTCTCTATCGTTCCGTTCCTGCTCCCAGCTGTTCCTATTCCCCTAATCAATCATTTAGTCTTCCCACACCTGTTCCCGATCCTTTTCCCTGATTAGAGTCCCTATTTCTCTCCTTGTTTTCCGTTCCTGCCCTGTCGGATCCTTGTCTATAATTCACCGTGCTGTGTCTATGTATTGCCCTGTCGTGTCGTGTTTCCCTCAGATGCTGCGTGGTGAGCAGGTGTCTGAGTCTGCTACGTTCAAGTGCCTTCCCGAGGCAACCTGCAGTTCTTGATCAAGTCTCCAGTCTGTTCTCGTCATTACGAGTAGTATTATGCCTTTTGTTTTGTAAAGTAACTTTACTGGATTAAAAACTCTGTTTTCGCCAAGTCGCTTTTGGGTCCTCATTCACCTGCATAACAA
>NW_025757922.1:0-5339 GCF_021184085.1 Oncorhynchus gorbuscha | reverse complement strand
TGTCATGTTTTGTCATTAATTATCATGTCTTGTCCCCGTGCTTCCCCTTCTATTCGTTTCCCTCTGCTGGTCTTATTAGGTTCTTTCCCTCTTTCTATCCCTCTCTCTCCCCCTCCCTCTCTCACTCTCTCGCTCTCTCTTCTCTCTATCGTTCCGTTCCTGCTCCCAGCTGTTCCTATTCCCCTAATCAATCATTTAGTCTTCCCACACCTGTTCCCGATCCTTTTCCCTGATTAGAGTCCCTATTTCTCTCCTTGTTTTCCGTTCCTGCCCCGTCGATCCTCATCTATAATTCACCGTGCTGTGTCTATGTTTTGCCCTGTCGTGTCGTGTTTCCCCTCAGATGCTGCGTGGTGAGCAGGTGTCTGAGTCTGTTAGGTTCAAGTGCCTTCCCGAGGCAACCTGCAGTTCTCGATCAAGTCTCCAGTCTGTTCTTGTCTTTACGAGTAGTATTATGCTTTTTGTTTTGTAAAGTTTCTTACTGGATTAAAAACCTGTTTTCGCTTAAGTCGCTTGGGTCCTCATTCACCTGCATAACAGAAGGATCCGACCAAGGAATGGACCCAGCGACTACAGAGGCTCGTAACACTGCCGTCAAGATCCAAGGAGCCATGCTCGGCAGACACGAGCAGGAATTGTCTGCTGCTCGCCATGCCGTGGGAGAACCTGGCCGCTCAGGGTTTCCGACCTCTTGGACAGTTCCAGAGTCTTCGTCTCGTGCCACCTGTTACTCCCTGGCCTGCCGAGCCTCCGAACCTAGGGTTAATAACTCCACCTTGCTACTCCGGGCAGCCCACGGAGTGCCGCTCCTTTCTCACCCAGTGTGATATTGTGTTCTCTCTCCAACCCAACACATACTCTAGTGAGAGAGCTCGGTTGCTTACGTCATTTCACTCCTTACTGGCCGGGCCCGAGAGTGGGGCACAGCTATCTGGGAGGCAAGGGCTGATTGTTCTAACAATTACCAGAACTTTAAAGAGGAGATGATCTGGGTTTTTGACCGTCTCAGTTTTTGTGGGAGGCTTCTAGGGCCCTGGCTTCCCTATGCCAAGGTGATCGATCCATAACGGATTACTCTATAGAGTTTCTACTCTGCTGCCTCTAGTGACTGGAACGAGCCGGCGCTGCTCGCTCGTTTTCTGAGTGGACTCCACACAGTGGTCAAAGATGAGATTCTCTCTCGGGAGGTCTCCTTCCAGTGTGGACTTTTGATTGCTCGCCATCCGCATAGAACGACGGGTAGATCTTCGTCACCAGGCTCGTGGAAGAGAGCCGCATCAACGGTGTTTCCTGCTCCGCATCGCAACCATCTCCTCCTCTGGCTCTGAGACTGAGCCCATGCAGCTGGGAGGGATTCGCATCTCGACTAAGGAGAGGGAACGGAGGATCACCAACCGCCTGTGCCTCTATTATGGATTTGATGGACATTTTGTTAATTCATGTCCAGTAAGAGGCCAGAGCCCATCAGTAAGCTTTGAGGGCTACTGGTGAGCGCTACTACCAGGTCTCTTCATCTAGATCCTGTACTACTATGTCGGTCCATCTACGCTGACCGGTTCGGGTGCTACATGCAGTGCCTTGATTGACTCTGGGGCTGAGGGTTGTTTCATGGACGAAGCATGGGTTCGAACATAACATTCCTTTCAGACAGTTAGACAAGCCTACGCCCATGTTTGCCTTAGACGGTAGTCATCTTCCCAGTATCAGATTTGAGACACTACCTTTAACTCTCACAGTATCTGGTAACCACAGTGAGACTATTTCTTTTTTTTGATTTTTCGCTCACCTTCACACCTGTTGTTTTGGGTCATCCCTGGCTAGTATGTCATAATCCTTCTATTAATTGGTCTTGTAATTCTATCCTATCCTGGAACGTATCTTGTCATGTGAAGTGCTTAATGTCTGCCATCCCTCCCATTTCTTCTGTCCCCACTTCTCAGGAGGAACCTGGCGATTTGACAGGAGTGCCGGAGGAATATCATGATCTGCGCACGGTCTTCAGTCGGTCCCGAGCCAACTCCCTTCCTCCTCACCGGTCGTATGATTGTAGTATTGATCTCCTTCCGGGGACCACTCCTCCTCGGGGTAGACTATACTCTCTGTCGGCTCCCGAACGTAAGGCTCTCGAGGATTATTTATCTGTGTCTCTTGACGCCGGTACCATAGTGCCTTCTTCCTCTCCGGCCGGGGCGGGGTTCTTTTTTGTTAAGAAGAAGGACGGTACTCTGCGCCCCTGCGTGGATTATCGAGGGCTGAATGACATAACGGTTAAGAATCGTTATCCGCTTCCCCTTATGTCATCAGCCTTCGAGATTCTGCAGGGAGCCAGGTGCTTTACTAAGTTGGACCTTCGTAACGCTTACCATCTCGTGCGCATCAGAGAGGGGGACGAGTGGAAAACGGCGTTTAACACTCCGTTAGGGCATTTTGAGTACCGGGTTCTGCCGTTTGGTCTCGCCAATGCGCCAGCTGTTTTTCAGGCATTAGTTAATGATGTTCTGAGAGACATGCTGAACATCTTTGTTTTTGTCTATCTTGACGATATCCTGATTTTTTCACCGTCACTCGAGATTCATGTTCAGCACGTTCGACGTGTTCTACAGCGCCTTTTAGAGAATTGTCTCTACGTAAAGGCTGAGAAGTGCTCTTTTCATGTCTCCTCCGTTACTTTTCTCGGTTCCGTTATTTCCGCTGAAGGCATTCAGATGGATTCCGCTAAGGTCCAAGCTGTCAGTGATTGGCCCGTTCCAAGGTCACGTGTCGAGTTGCAGCGCTTTTTAGGTTTCGCTAATTTCTATCGGCGTTTCATTCGTAATTTCGGTCAAGTTGCTGCCCCTCTCACAGCTCTTACTTCTGTCAAGACGTGTTTTAAGTGGTCCGGTTCCGCCCAGGGAGCTTTTGATCTTCTAAAAGAACGTTTTACGTCCGCTCCTATCCTCGTTACTCCTGACGTCACTAGACAATTCATTGTCGAGGTTGACGCTTCAGAGGTAGGCGTGGGAGCCATTCTATCCCAGCGCTTCCAGTCTGACGATAAGGTTCATCCTTGCGCTTATTTTTCTCATCGCCTGTCGCCATCTGAGCGCAACTATGATGTGGGTAACCGTGAACTGCTCGCCATCCGCTTAGCCCTAGGCGAATGGCGACAGTGGTTGGAGGGGCGACCGTTCCTTTTGTCGTTTGGACAGACCATAAGAACCTTGAGTACATCCGTTCTGCCAAACGACTTAATGCCCGTCAAGCTCGTTGGGCGTTGTTTTTCGCTCGTTTCGAGTTTGTGATTTCTTACCGTCCGGGTAGCAAGAACACCAAGCCTGATGCCTTATCCCGTCTGTTTAGTTCTTCTGTGGCTTCTACTGATCCCGAGGGGATTCTTCCTTATGGGCGTGTTGTCGGGTTGACAGTCTGGGGAATTGAAAGACAGGTTAAGCAAGCACTCACGCACACTGCGTCGCCGCGCGCTTGTCCTAGTAACCTCCTTTTCGTTCCTGTTTCCACTCGTCTGGCTGTTCTTCAGTGGGCTCACTCTGCCAAGTTAGCTGGTCATCCCGGTGTTCGAGGCACTCTTGCGTCTATTCGCCAGCGCTTTTGGTGGCCGACTCAGGAGCGTGACACGCGCCGTTTCGTGGCTGCTTGTTCGGATTGCGCGCAGACTAAGTCGGGTAACTCTCCTCCTGCCGGTCGTCTCAGACCGCTCCCCATTCCTTCTCGACCATGGTCTCACATCGCCCTAGACTTCATTACCGGTCTGCCTGTGTCTGCGGGGAAGACTGTGATTCTTACGGTTGTCGATAGGTTCTCTAAGGCGGCACATTTCATTCCCCTCGCTAAACTTCCTTCCGCTAAGGAGACGGCACAAATCATTATCGAGAATGTGTTCAGAATTCACGGCCTCCCGTTAGACGCCGTTTCAGACAGAGGTCCGCAATTCACGTCACAGTTTTGGAGGGAGTTCTGTCGTTTGATTGGTGCGTCCGTCAGTCTCTCTTCCGGGTTTCATCCCCAGTCTAACGGTCAAGCAGAGAGGGCCAATCAGACGATTGGTCGCATACTACGCAGCCTTTCTTTCAGAAACCCTGCGTCTTGGGCAGAACAGCTCCCCTGGGCAGAATACGCTCACAACTCGCTTCCTTCGTCTGCTACCGGGTTATCTCCGTTTCAGAGTAGTCTGGGTTACCAGCCTCCTCTGTTCTCATCCCAGCTTGCCGAGTCCAGCGTTCCCTCCGCTCAAGCGTTTGTCCAACGTTGTGAGCGCACCTGGAGGAGGGTGAGGTCTGCACTTTGCCGCTACAGGGCACAGACTGTGAGAGCCGCCAATAAACGCAGGATTAAGAGTCCAAGGTATTGTTGCGGCCAGAGAGTGTGGCTTTCCACTCGCAACCTTCCTCTTACGACAGCTTCTCGTAAGTTGACTCCGCGGTTCATTGGTCCGTTCCGTGTCTCCCAGGTCGTCAATCCTGTCGCTGTGCGACTGCTTCTTCCGCGACATCTTCGTCGCGTCCATCCTGTCTTCCATGTCTCCTGTGTCAAGCCCTTTCTTCGCACCCCCGTTCGTCTTCCCTCCCCCTCCCGTCCTTGTCGAGAGCGCACCTATTTACAAGGTACGTAAGATCATGGACATGCGTTCTCGGGGACGGGGTCACCAATACTTAGTGGATTGGGAGGGTTACGGTCCTGAGGAGAGGAGTTGGGTTCCGTCTCGGGACGTGCTGGACCGTTCGCTTATTGATGATTTCCTCCGTTGCCGCCAGGGTTCCTCCTCGAGTGCGCCAGGAGGCGCTCGGTGAGTGGGGGGTACTGTCATGTTTTGTCATTAATTATCATGTCTTGTCCCTGTGCTTCCCCTTCTATTCGTTTCCCTCTGCTGGTCTTATTAGGTTCTTTCCCTCTTTCTATCCCTCTCTCTCCCCCTCCCTCTCTCACTCTCTCGCTCTCTCTTCTCTCTATCGTTCCGTTCCTGCTCCCAGCTGTTCCTATTCCCCTAATCAATCATTTAGTCTTCCCACACCTGTTCCGATCCTTTTCCCTGATTAGAGTCCCTATTTCTCTCCTTGTTTTCCGTTCCTGCCCCGTCGGATCCTCATCTATAATTCACCGTGCTGTGTCTATGTTTTGCCCTGTCGTGTCGTGTTTCCCTCAGATGCTGCGTGGTGAGCAGGTGTCTGAGTCTGCTAGGTTCAAGTGCCTTCCCGAGGCAACCTGCAGTTCTCGATCAAGTCTCCAGTCTGTTCTCGTCTTTACGAGTAGTATTATGCTTTTTGTTTTGTAAAGTTTCTTACTGGATTAAAAACTCTGTTTTCGCCAAGTCGCTTTTGGGTCCTCATTCACCTGCATAACAA
>NW_025757921.1:0-5339 GCF_021184085.1 Oncorhynchus gorbuscha | reverse complement strand
TGTCATGTTTGTCATTTATTGTCATGTCTTGTCCCTGTGCTCCCCATGCTATTCGTTTCCCTCTGCTGGTCTTGTTTGGTTCTTTCCCTCCTTCTATCCTCTCTCTCCCCCTCCCTCTCTCACTCTCTCGCTCTCTCTTCTCTCTGTCGTTCCGTTCCTGCTCCCAGCTGTTCCCTATTCCCTAATCATCATTTAGTCTTCCCACACCTGTTCCCGATCCTTTCCCCTGATTAAGAGTCCCCTATTTATTCCTTTGTGATCCGTTCCTGTTCCGTCGGTTCCTTGTATTGTATTCACCATGCTGTGATTGCGTTTCGCCCTGTCCTGTCGTGTTTTGCCGTGATTGTGTATCACCCTGTCCTGTCGTGTTTTGTGCCTTCATCAGATGCTGCGTGTGAGCAGGTGTCTCAGGTCGACTACGGCCTGCGCCTACCGAAGCGACCTGCAGTCTGTGGCGCTTCTCCAGTTGTTTCCCCTCTACAAGTCTAGAGGATTTCTGTTATTCCGTTTTGGACTTTAATAAACTCTGTTTCTGTTAAGTCGCGTTTGGGTCCTCTTTCACCTGCATGACAGAAGGAACCGACCAAGGAATGGACCCAGCGACTTCAGGCGCTCGTTACACTGCCGTCGAGATCCAAGGAGCCATGCTCGGCAGACACGAGCAGGAATTGTCTGCTGCTCGCCATGCCGTGGAAAACCTGGCCGCTCAGGTTTCCGACCTCTCTGGACAGTTCAGAGTCTACGTCTCGTGCCACCTGTTACTTCCTGGCCTGCCGAGCCTCCAGAACCTAGGGTTAATAACCCACCTTGCTACTCCGGGCAGCCCACTGAGTGCCGCTCCTTTCTCACGCAGTGTGAGATGTGTTCTCTCTCAACCCAACACATACTCTAGAGAGAGCTCGGGTTGCTTACGTCATTTCGCTCCTTACTGGCCGGGCTCGAGAATGGGGCACAGCTATCTGGGAGGCAAGGGCTGATTGCTCTAACGATTTCCAGAACTTTAAAGAGGAGATGATTCGGGTTTTGACCGTTCAGTTTTTGGTGGGGAGGCTTCTAGGGCCCTGGCTTCCTTATGCCAAGGTGAACGGTCCATAACGGATTATTCCATTGAGTTTCGCACTCTTGCTGCCTCTAGTGAGTGGAACGAGCCGGCGCTGCTCGCTCGTTTTCTGGAGGGACTCCACGCAGTGGTTAAGGATGAATTCTCTCCGGGAGGTTCCATCAGATGTGGATTCTTTGATTGCTCTCGCCATCCGCATAGAACGACGGGTAGATCTTCGTCACCGGGCTCGTGGAAGAGAGCTCGCATCAACAGTGTTTCCCTGCTCCGCATCGCAACCATCTCCCTCCTCTGGCTTTGAGACTGAGCCCATGCAGCTGGGAGGGATTCGCATCTCGAATAAGGAGAGGGAACGGAGGATCACCAACCGCCTGTGTCTCTATTGCGGAGTTGCTGGACATTTTGTTAATTCATGTCCAGTAGAGGCCAGAGCCCATCAGTAAGCGGAGGCTACTGGTGGCGCTACTACTCAGGTCCCTTCATCTAGATCTTGTACTACTATGTCGGTCCATCTACGCTGGACCGGTTCGGATGCTACATGCAGTGCTTTGATTGACTCTGGGGCTGAGGGTTGTTTCATGGACGAAGCATGGGTTCGGAAACATAACATTCCTTTCAGACCGTTAGACAGGCCTACGCCCATGTTTGCCTTAGATGGTAGTCATCTTCCCAGTATCAAATTTGAGACACTACCTTTAACTCTCACAGTATCTGGTAACCACAGTGAGACTATTTCTTTTTTTGATTTTCCGTTCACCGTTTACACCTGTTGTTTTGGGTCATCCCTGGCTAGTATGTCATAATCCTTCTATTAATTGGTCTAGTAATTCTATCCTATCCTGGAACGTTTCTTGTCATGTGAAGTGTTTAATGTCTGCCATCCCTCCCGTTTCTTCTGTCCCTACTTCTCAGGAGGAACCTGGCGATTTGACAGGAGTGCCGGAGGAATATCATGATCTGCGCACGGTCTTCAGTCGGTCCCGAGCCAACTCCTTCTCCTCACCGGTCGTATGATTGTAGTATTGATCTCCTTCCGGGGACCACTCCCTCCTCGAGGTAGACTATACTCTCTGTCGGCTCCCGAGAACGTAAGGCTCTCGAGGATTATTTGTCTGTGTCTCTTGACGCCGGTACCATAGTGCCTTCTTCTTCTCCGGCCGGGGCGGGGTTCTTTTTGTTAAAAAGAAGGACGGTACTCTGCGCCCCTGCGTGGATATCGAGGCTGAATGACATAACGGTTAAGAATCGTTATCCGCTTCCCCTATGTCATCAGCCTTCGAGATTCTGCAGGGAGCCAGGTGCTTTACTAAGTTGGACCTTCGTAACGCTTACCATCTCGTGCGCATCAGAGGGGGACGAGTGGAAACGGCGTTTAACACTCCGTTAGGGCATTTTGAGTACCGGGTTCTGCCGTTCGGTCTCGCCAATGCGCCAGCTGTTTTCAGGCATTAGTTAATGATGTTCTGAGAGACATGCTGAACATTTTTGTTTTTGTCTATCTTGGCGATATCTGATTTTTTCTCCGTCACTCGAGATTCATGTTCAGCACGTTCGACGTGTTCTACAGCGCCTTTTAGAGAATTGTCTCTGCGTAAAGGCTGAGAAGTGCTCTTTTCATGTCTCCTCCGTTACTTTTCTCGGTTCCGTTATTTCCGCTGAAGGCATTCAGATGGATTCCGCTAAGGTCAAGCTGTCAGTGATTGGCCCGTTCCAAGGTCACGTGTCGAGTTGCAGCGCTTTTTAGGTTTCGCTAATTTCTATCGGCGTTTCATTCGTAATTTCGGTCAAGTTGCTGCCCCTCTCACAGCTCTTACTTCTGTCAAGACGTGTTTTAAGTGGTCCGGTTCCGCCCAGGGAGCTTTTGATCTTCTAAAAGAACGCTTTACGTCCGCTCCTATCCTCGTTACTCCTGACGTCACTAGACAATTCATTGTCGAGGTTGGCCCTTCAGAGGTAGGCGTGGGAGCCATTCTATCCCAGCGCTTCCAGTCTGACGATAAGGTTCATCCTTGCGCTTATTTTTCTCATCGCCTGTCGCCATCTGAGCGCAACTATGATGTGGGTAACCGTGAACTGCTCGCCATCCGCTTAGCCCTAGGCGAATGGCGACAGTGGTTGGAGGGGCGACCGTTCCTTTTGTCGTTTGGACAGACCATAAGAACCTTGAGTACATCCGTTCTGCCAAACGACTTAATGCCCGTCAAGCTCGTTGGGCGTTGTTTTCGCTCGTTTCGAGTTTGTGATTTCTTACCGTCCGGGTAGCAAGAACACCAAGCCTGATGCCTTATCCCGTCTGTTTAGTTCTTCTGTGGCTTCTACTGATCCCGAGGGATTCTTCCTTATGGGCGTGTTGTCGGGTTAACAGTCTGGGGAATTGAAAGACAGGTTAAGCAAGCACTCACGCACACTGCGTCGCGCGCGTCTTGTCCTAGTAACCTCCTTTTCGTTCCTGTTTCCACTCGTCTGGCTGTTCTTCAGTGGGCTCACTCTGCCAAGTTAGCGGGTCATCCCGGTGTTCGAGGCACTCTTGCGTCTATTCGCCAGCGCTTTTTGGTGGCCGACTCAGGAGCGTGACACGCGCCGTTTCGTGGCTGCTTGTTCGGACTGCGCGCAGACTAGGAGTCGGGTAACTCTCCTCCTGCCGGTCGTCTCAGACCGCTCCCCATTCCTTCTCGACCATGGTCTCACATACCTTAGACTTCATTACCGGTCTGCCTTTGTCTGCGGGGAAGACTGTGATTCTGACGGTTGTCGATAGGTTCTCTAAGGCGGCACATTTCATTCCTCGCTAAACTTCCTTCCGCTAAGGAGGCGGCACAAATCATTATTGAGAATGTATTCAGAATTCATGGCCTCCCGTTAGACGCCGTTTCAGACAGAGGCCCGCAATTCACGTCACAGTTTTGGAGGAGTTCTGTCGTTTGATTGGTACGTCCGTCAGTCTCTCCTCCGGGTTTCATCCCCAGTCTAACGGTCAAGCAGAGAGGGCCAATCAGACGATTGGTCGCATACTACGCAGCCTTTCTTTCAGAAACCCTGCGTCTTGGGCAGAACAGCTCCCCTGGGCAGAATCGCTCTTCGCTTCCTTCGTCTGCTACCGGGTTATCTCCGTTTCCAGAGTAGTCTGGGTTACCAGCCTCCTCTGTTCTCATCCCAACTTGCCGAGGTCAGCGTTCCCTCCGCTCAAGCGTTTGTCCAACGTTGTGGCGCACCTGGAGGAGGGTGAGGTCTGCACTTTGCCGTTACAGGGCACAGACGGTGAGAGCCGCCAATAAACGCAGGATTAAGAGTCCAAGGTATTGTTGCGGCCAGAGAGTGTGGCTTTCCACTCGCAACCTTCCTCTTACGACAGCTTCTCGTAAGTTGACTCCCATGGTTCATTGGTCCGTTCCGTGTCTCCCAGGTCGTCAATCCTGTCGCTGTGCGACTGCTTCTTCCGCGACATCTTCGTCGCGTCCATCCCTGTCTTCCATGTCTCCTGTGTTAAGCCCTTTCTTCGCACCCCGTTCGTCTTCCCTCCCCCTCCCCGTCCTTGTCGAGCGCACCTATTTACAAGGTACATAAGATTATGGACATGCGTTCTCGGGGACAGGGTCACCATACCTAGTGGATTGGGAGGGTTACGGTCCTGAGGAGAGGAGTTGGGTTCCGTCTCGGGGCGTGCTGGACCGTTCGCTCATCGATGATTTCCTCCGTTGCCGCCAGGATTCCTCCTCGAGTGCGCCAGGAGGCGCTCGGTGAGTGGGGGGTACTGTCATGTTGTCATTTATTGTCATGTCTTGTCCCTGTGCTCCCCATGCTATTCGTTTCCCTCTGCTGGTCTTGTTTGGTTCTTTCCCTCCTTCTATCCCTCTCTCCCCCCTCCCTCTCACTCTCTCGCTCTCTCTTCTCTCTGTCGTTCCGTTCCTGCTCCCAGCTGTTCCTATTCCCTAATCATCATTTAGTCTTCCCACACCTGTTCGATCCTTTCCCCTGATTAGATTCCCTATTTATTCCTTTGTGATCCGTTCCTGTTCCGTCGGTTCCTTGTGTGTATTCACCATGCTGTGATGCGTTTCGCCCTGTCCTGTCGTGTTTTTGCCGTGATTGTGTATCACCCTGTCCTGTCGTGTTTTGTGCCTTCATCAGATGCTGCGTGTGAGCAGGTGTCTCAGTCGACTACGGCCTGCGCCTACCGAAGCGACCTGCAGTCTGTGGCGCTTCTCCAGTTGTTTCCCTCTACAAGTCTAAGTTTCTGTTATTCCGTTTTGGACTTTAATAAACTCTGTTTCTGTTAAGT
>NW_025757920.1:0-5339 GCF_021184085.1 Oncorhynchus gorbuscha | reverse complement strand
GTCATGTTTTGTCATTAATTATCATGTCTTGTCCCTGTGCTTCCCATTCTATTCGTTTCCCTCTGCTGGTCTTATTAGGTTCTTTCCCTCTTTCTATCCCTCTCTCTCCCCTCCCTCTCTCACTCTCTCGCTCTCTCTTCTCTCTATCGTTCCGTTCCTGCTCCCAGCTGTTCCTATTCCCCTAATCATCATTTAGTCTTCCCACACCTGTTCCCGATCCTTTTCCCTGATTAGAGTCCCTATTTCTCTCCTTGTTTTCCGTACCTGCCCTGTCGGATCCTCATCTATATTCACCGTGTGTGTCTTATGTTTTGCCCTGTCGTGTCGTGTTTCCCTCAGATGCTGCGTGGGTGAGCAGGTGTCTGAGTCTGCTAGGTTCAAGTGCCTTCCTGGGGCAACCTGCAGTTCTCGAGCAAGTCTCCAGTCTGTTCTCGTCTTTACGAGTAGTATTATGCTTTTTGTTTTGTAAAGTTTATTACTGGATTAAATACTCTGTTTTCGCCAAGTCGCTTTTGGGTCCCCATTCACCTGCATGACAGAAGGATCCGACCGAGGAATGGACCCAGCGACTACAGACGCCGTAACACTGCCGTCGAGATCCAAGGAGCCACATGCTCGGCAGACACGAGCAGGAATTGTCTGCTGCTCGCCATGCCGTGAGAACCTGGCCGCCAGGTTTCCGACCTCTCTGGACAGGTTCCAGAGTCTTCGTCTCGTGCCACCTGTTACTTCCTGGCCTGCCGAGCCTCCAGAACCTAGGGTTAATAACCCACCTTGCTACCCGGGCAGCCCACTGAGTGCCGCTCCTTTCTCACCCAGTGTGAGATTGTGTTCTTCTCTCCAACCCAACACATACTCTAGAGAGAGAGCTCGGGTTGCTTACGTCATTTCATTCCTTACTGGCCGGGCCGAGAGTGGGGCACAGCTATCTGGGAGGCAAGGGGCTGATTGTTCTAACAATTACCAGAACTTTAAAGAGGAGATGATCTGGTTTTTGACCGTTCAGTTTTTGGTGGGGAGGTTTAGGTCCTGGCTTCCCTATGCCAAGGTGATCGATCCATAACGGATTACTCTATAGAGTTTCGTACTCTGCTGCCTCTAGTGACTGGAACGAGCCGTGCGCTGCTCGCCGTTTTCTCTGAGGGACTCCACACAGTGGTCAAAGATGAGATTCTCTCTCGGGAGGTTCCTTCCAGTGTGGACTCTTTTGATTGCTCTCGCCATCCGCATAGAACGACGGGTAGATCTTCGTCACCAGGCTCGTGGAAGAGAGCTCGCATCAACGGTGTTTCCCTGCTCCGCATCGCAACCATCTCCTCCTCTGGCTCTGAGACTGAGCCCATGCAGCTGGGAGGGATTCGCATCTCGACTAAGGAGAGGGAACGGAGGATCACCAGACCGCCTGTGCCTCTATTGCGGATTTGATGGACATTTTGTTAATTCATGTCCAGTAAGAGGCCAGAGCCCATCAGTAAGCGGAGGGCTACTGGTGAGCGCTACTACTCAGGTCTCTTCATCTAGATCCTGTACTATTATGTCGGTCCATCTACGCTGGACCGGTTCGGGTGCTACATGCAGTGCCTTGATTGACTCTGGGGCTGAGGGTTGTTTCATGGACGAAGCATGGGTTCGGAAACATAACATTCCTTTCAGACAGTTAGACAAGCCTTACGCCCATGTTTGCCTTAGATGGTAGTCATCTTCCCAGTATCAGATTTGAGACACTACCTTTAACTCTCACAGTATCTGGTAACCACAGTGAGACTATTTCTTTTTTGATTTTTCGTTCACCTTTCACACCTGTTGTTTTGGGTCATCCCTGGCTAGTATGTCATAATCCTTCTATTAATTGGTCTTGTAATTCTATCCTATCCTGGAACGTATCTTGTCATGTGAAGTGCTTAATGTCTGCCATCCCTCCCATTTCTTCTGTCCCCACTTCTCAGGAGGAACCTGGCGATTTGACAGGAGTGCCGGAGGAATATCATGATCTGCGCACGGTCTTCAGTCGGTCCCGAGCCAACTCCCTTCCTCCTCACCGGTCGTATGATTGTAGTATTGATCTCCTTCCGGGACCACTCCTCCTCGGGGTAGACTATACTCTCTGTCGGCTCCCGAACGTAAGGCTCTCGAGGATTATTTATCTGTGTCTCTTGACGCCGGTACCATAGTGCCTTCTTCCTCTCCTCGCCGGGGCGGGGTTCTTTTTTGTTAAGAAGAAGACGGGGCCTGCGCCCTGCGTGGATTATCGAGGGCTGAATGACATAACGTTAAGAATCGTTATCCGCTTCCCTTATGTCATCAGCCTTCGAGATTCTGCAGGGAGCCAGGTGCTTTACTAAGTTGGACCTTCGTAACGCTTACCATCTCGTGCGCATCAGAGAGGGGGGACGAGTGAAAACGGCGTTTAACACCCGTTAGGGCATTTTGAGTACCGGGTTCTGCCGTTTGGTCTCGCCAATGCGCCAGCTGTTTTTCAGGCATTAGTTAATGATGTTCTGAGAGACATGCTGAACATCTTTGTTTTTGTCTATCTTGACGATATCCTGATTTTTTCACCGTCACTCGAGATTCATGTTCCGCACGTTCGACGGTGAAATTTACAGCGCCTTTAGAGAATTGTCTCTACGTAAAGGCTGAGAAGTGCTCTTTTCATGTCTCCTCCGTTACTTTTCTCGGTTCCGTTATTTCCGCTGAAGGCATTCAGATGGATTCCGCTAAGGTCCAAGCTGTCAGTGATTGGCCCGTTCCAAGGTCACGTGTCGAGTTGCAGCGCTTTTTAGGTTTCGCTAATTTCTATCGGCGTTTTCATTCGTAATTTCGGTCAAGTTGCTGCCCTCTCACACAGCTCTTCCTCTGTCAAGACGTGTTTTAAGTGGTCCGGTTCCGCCCCAGGAGCTTTGATCTTCTAAAAGAACGTTTACGTCCGCCTTATCCTCGTTACTCCTGACGTCATCAGACAATTCATTGTCGAGGTTGACGCTTCAGAGGTAGGCGTGGGAGCCATTCTATCCCAGCGCTTCCAGTCTGACGATAAGGTTCATCCTTGGCGCTTATTTTTCTCATCGCCTGTCGCCATCTGAGCGCAACCATGATGTGGTAACCGTGAACTGCCCGCCATCCGCTAGCCCTAGGCGAATGGCGACAGTGGCTGGAGGGGGCGACTGTTCCTTTTGTCGCTTTGGACAGACCATAAGAACCTTGAGTACATCCGTTCTGCCAAACGACGCATGCCCGCCAAGCTCGTTGGGCGTTGTTTTTCGCTCGTTTCGAGTTTGTGATTTCTTACCGTCCGGGTAGCAAGAACACCAAGCCTGATGCCTTATCCCGTCTGTTTAGTTCTGTGGCTTCTACTGATCCCGAGGGGATTCTTCCTTATGGGTGTGTTGTCGGGTTGACAGTCTGGGGAATTGAAAAGACAGGTTAAGCAAGCACTCACGCACACTGCGTCGCCGCGCGCTTGTCCTAGTAACCTCCTTTTCTCGTTCCTTTTCCACTGCCTGGCTGTTCTTCAGTGGGCTCACTCTGCCAAGTTAGCTGGTCATCCCGGTGTTCGAGGCACTCTGCGTCTATTCGCTCAGCGCTTTTGGTGGCCGACTCAGAGCGTGACACGCGCCCGTTTCGTGGCTGCTTGTTCGGACTGCGCGCAGACTAAGTCGGGTAACCTCCTCCTGCCGGTCGTCCTCAGACCGCTCCCCATTCCCTTCGACCATGGTCTCACATCGCCCTAGACTTCATTACCGGTCTGCCTTTGTCTGCGGGGAAGACTGTGATTCTACGGTTGTCGATAGGTTCTTCTAAGGCGGCACATTTCATTCCCCTCGCTAAACTTCCTTCCGCTAAGGAGACGGCACAAATCATTATCGAGAATGTGTTCAGAATTCATGGCCTCCCGTAGACGCCGTTTCAGACAGAGGCCCGCAATTCACGCCACAGTTTTGAGGGAGTTCTGTCGCTTGATTGGTGCGTCCGTCAGTCTCTCTTCCGGGGTTTCATCCCCAGTCTAACGGTCAAGCAGAGAGGGCCAATCAGACGATTGGTCGCATACTACGCAGCCTTTCTTCAGAAACCCTGCGTTCTGGGCAGGAAACAGAAGCTCCCCTGGGCAGAATACGCTCACAACTTCGCTTTCCCTTCGTCTGCTAACAAGTTATTCCTCTCGTTTCAGAGTAGTCTGGGTTATCAGCCTCCTCTATTCTCCTTCCCAGCTTGCCGAGTCCAGCTGCCTCTCCGCTCAAGCGTTTGTCCAACGTTGTGAGCGCACCTGAGGAGGGTGAGGTCTGCACTTTGCCGCTACAGGGCACAGACTGTGAGAGCCGCCAATAAACGCAGGATTAAGAGTCCAAGGTATTGTTGCGGCCAGAGAGTGTGGCTTTCCACTCGCAACCTTCCTCTTACGACAGCTTCTCGTAAGTTGACTCCGCGGTTCATTGGTCCGTTCCGTGTCTCCCAGGTCGTCAATCCTAGTCGCTGTGCGACTGCTTCTTCCGCGACATCTTCGTCGCGTCCATCCTGTCTTCCATGTCTCCTGTGTCAAGCCCTTTCTTCGCACCCCCGTTCGTCTTCCCTCCCCCTCCCGTCCTTGTCGAGAGCGCACCTATTTACAAGGTACATAAGATCATGGACATGCGTTCGGGGACGGGGTCACCAATACTTAGTGGATTGGGAGGGTTACGGTCCTGAGGAGAGGAGTTGGGTTCCGTCTCGGGACGTGCTGGACCGTTCACTCATTGATGATTTCCTCCGTTGCCGCCAGGATTCCTCCTCGAGTGCGCCAGGAGGCGCTCGGTGAGTGGGGGGTACTGTCATGTTTTGTCATTAATTATCATGTCTTGTCCCTGTGCTTCCCATTCTATTCGTTTCCCTCTGCTGGTCTTATTAGGTTCTTTCCCTCTTTCTATCCCTCTCTCTCCCCTCCCTCTCTCACTCTCTCGCTCTCTCTCTCTCTATCGTTCCGCTCCTGCTCCCAGCTGTTCCTATTCCCCTAATCATCATTTAGTCTTCCCACACCTGTTCCCGATCCTTTTCCCTGATTAGAGTCCCTATTTCTCTCCTTGTTTTCCGTACCTGCCCTGTCGGATCCTCATCTATAATTCACCGTGCTGTGTCTATGTTTTGCCCTGTCGTGTCGTGTTTCCCTCAGATGCTGCGTGGTGAGCAGGTGTCTGAGTCTGCTAGGTTCAAGTGCCTTCCCGAGGCAACCTGCAGTTCTCGATCAAGTCTCCAGTCTGTTCTCGTCTTTACGAGTAGTATTATGCTTTTTGTTTTGTAAAGTTTATTACTGGATTAAATACTCTGTTTTCGCCAAGTCGCTTTTGGGTCCTCATTCACCTGCATGA
>NW_025757919.1:0-5340 GCF_021184085.1 Oncorhynchus gorbuscha | reverse complement strand
TGGTATAAATGTCATGGTATACTATGGAATACATACTGTGGTACAATACTATATAAATACTATAGTATACGGTGGCATAAATACTATAGTATACTATTGTATAGATACTGTAGTATACTATGGTATAAATACTGTAGTATACTATGGTATGAATACTGTAATATACTATGGTATAAATACTGTAGTATACTATGGTATGAATACTGTAATATACTATGGTATAAATACTGTAGTATACTATGGAATGAATACTGTAATATACTATGGTATAAATACTGTAGTATACTATGGTATGAATACTGTAATATACTATGGTATAAATACATGTAGTATATCATGGTATAAATGTCATGGTATACTATGGAATACATACTGTGGTACAATACTATATAAATACTATAGTATACGGTGGCATAAATACTATAGTATACTATTGTATAGATACTGTAGTATACTATGGTATAAATACTGTAGTATACTATGGTATGAATACTGTAGTATACTAATGGTATAAATACTGTAGCATACTATGGTATGAATACTGTAATATACTATGGTATAAATACTGTAGTATACTATGGAATGAATACTGTAATATACTATGGTATAAATACTGTAGTATACTATGGTATGAATACTGTAATATACTATGGTATAAATACATGTGTATATCATGGTATAAATGTCATGGTATACTATGGAATACATACTGTGGTACAATACTATATAAATACTATAGTATACGGTGGCATAAATACTATAGTATACTATTGTATAGATACTGTAGTATACTATGGTATAAATACTGTAGTATACTATGGTATGAATACTGTAATATACTATGGTATAAATACTGTAGTATACTATGGTATGAATACTGTAATATACTATGGTATAAATACTGTAGTATACTATGGAATGAATACTGTAATATACTATGGTATAAATACTGTAGTATACTATGGTATGAATACTGTAATATACTATGGTATAAATACATGTGTATATCATGGTATAAATGTCATGGTATACTATGGAATACATACTGTGGTACAATACTATATAAATGCTATATAGTATACGGTGGCATAAATACTATAGTATACTATTGTATATAAATACTGTAGTATAATATGATATACAGTGTCTTCACGCAAAGTATTCACATCTCGTGACGTATTCCACATTTTGTTGTGTTACAGCCTGATTCAAAGTGGATATTTTGTTTCTCATCCATCACACACAAAACCCCATAATGACAAAGTGAAAACATGTTTGAATCATATTAATCATGAAATACTGAAATAAGACATTCACACCCCGAGTCAAAGCTTTGTAGCACCGTTGTTGGCAATTACAGCTGTGAGTCAACCATTAAACTCTGTAACTGTTTAAAATCACCATTAGCCTCATGGTGATATCCCTGAGCAGTTTCCTTCCTCTCCGGCAACTGAGTTAGGAAGGGCGCCTGTATCTTTCTAGTGACTGGGTGTATTGATTTGGGGCGGCAGGGTAGCCTAGTGGTTAGAGCGTTGGACTAGTAACTGGAAGGTTGCAAATTCAAATCACCGAGCTGACAAGGTACAAATCTGTCGTTCTGCCCTGAACAGGCAGTTCACTGTTCCTAGGCCGTCATTGAAAATAAGAATTTGTTCTTAACTGACTTGCCTAGTAAAATAAAGGTAAGAAAAAGAAATACACCATCTAAAGCCTAATTAATAACTTCACCATGCTCAAAGGGATATAAAAAATATATTCAATGTGTGCTTTTCTTATTTTGACTCATCTACCAAACGGTGCCCTTCTTAGCGAGGCATTGGTCTTTGTGTTTGAATTTGTGCTTAAAATTCACTCCTCGGTTGAGGGACCTACAGATAATTGTATGTCTAGAGAAGACAGTTGTTCCCAAAGGACTTCAGTTTAATAAATAAACAAAGTTTCCCTTCACTCAGTTCCCTGTCTTCAGTTATCACAGCTGGTCCTGTCCCGTTTCATCTTCCTTTTCTGCACTCTTTCCAGCTAGCACATTTGGTTCCTTGGAAGTTGTGGGAACGTACATTTTTGGTTTCCACATTGGTTGTGGGATAAAGCCATATGTTGTCTGGACCGATAAAATTGTACGTTTTAAAACATTCTGTAAACAGAAGTGAAGATTTTGCCTGTTCTAGGAATGTTTTTAGGTTGCAGGGAGGTTCTGGGAACATTTTACTCTGGTTCCTTAAAAGTTTTCCTGCACCAGCAGGATGGAGCTAGCATGCCATGTTTTTTTAAACTCATACAAAGCTGTTCATTAGTCTATTAAAACAGACCCCAAGCACTTATCAAGATCTGATGTGGACAATTAGTGGGCGCAGCCAACACACCTGAACACACTTTTTAAAACAAGATAGAGGATAGAGAGAGTTTGTTGATGCTGAGAACAGAATTTATGTTTAAAAAAACAGAAAAACATTCTTAGAACATTCTCTGAACATTACTAAAGTTTTCTGTGGTTTTTATGGAAAGTTTTCTTAGGGCTCGATTCAATCCGTATCACAGAAATTCAGCGTTACAATGTGATTGAAATTGAAAGATAATGTTCCCTCATTAGCGGAGGTTTCATTCAGCATTACAGTGTGATTATAATTGAAAGGTAATGTTCCATCGTTAGCGGAGGTTTCATTCAGCGTTACAGTGTGATTATAATTTAATGGTAATGTTCCCCCGTTAGCGGAGGTTTCATTCAGCGTTACAGTGTGATTATAATTGAAAGGTAATGTTCCCTCGTTAGCGGAGGTTTCATTCAGCGTTACAGTGTGATTATAATTGAAAGGTAATGTTCCCTCGTTAGCGGAGGTTTCATTCAGCGTTACAGTGTGATTATAATTGAAAGGTAATGTTCCCTCGTTTAGCGGAGGTTTCATTCAGCGTTACAGTGTGATTATAATTGAAAGGTAATGTTCCCTCGTTAGCGGAGGTTTCATTCAGCGTTACAGTGTGATTATAATTGAAAGGTAATGTTCCCTCGTTAGCGGAGGTTTCATTCAGCGTTACAGTGTGATTATAATTGAAAGGTAATGTTCCCTCGTTAGCGGAGGTTTCATTCAGCGTTACAGTGTGATTATAATTGAAAGGTAATGTTCCTCGTTAGCGGAGGTTTCATTCAGCGTTACAGTGTGATTATAATTGAAAGGTAATGTTCCTCGTTAGCGGAGGTTTCATTCAGCGTTACAGTGTGATTATACTTGAAAGGTAATGTTCCTCGTTAGCGGAGGTTTCATTCACTGTGATTATAATTGAAAGGTAATGTTCCCTCGTTAGCGGAGGTTTCATTCAGCGTTACAGTGTGATTATAATTGAAAGGTAATGTTCCTCGTTAGCGGAGGTTTCATTCACTGTGAACTCTGCAGATGATGGCTTAATATGAAATGATCTTTAAATGCTTGTTTTTTTTCAGCGATACAGATTGAATAGAGCCCTTAATAAGGTTCTCAGAACCATTTGAGAATGTGACATTGAATAGAACCGTGGAGGAAACCTGGAGGAAACGCACGCTGAAGTACTGAAATTCCCACAGAAGACCGTTGTTTCGTAACGTCCGAAGAAACTATTTGAGAACATTCCCACAAACCTGTTTGAGAACGTCAAACAAACCTGTTTGGAGAACGTTCTAATATCAAAACCTGTTTGAGAACATTCCCAATATCAAACCTGTTTGAGAACATATATCAAACCTGTTTGAGAACGTTCCCAATATCAAACCTGTTTGAGAACATTCCCAATATCAAACCTGTTTGAGAACATTCCAATATCAAACCTGTTTGAGAACATTCCCAATATCAAACCTATCAAACCTGTTTGAGAACGTTCCCAATATCAAACCTGAGAACGTTCCCAATATCAAACCTGTTTGAGAACATTCAACCTGTTTGAGAACGCTCAAACAAACCTGTTTGAGAACGTTGCCCCAATATCAAACCTGTTTGAGAACGTTCTATCAAAACCTGTTTGAGAACGTTCCCAATATCAAATCCTGTTTGAGAACGTTCACATCAAACCTGTTTGAGAATCGTTCTAGATCATTACCAAAATGTAAATTAAGTGTAACCATATTTGAACATTGAGGAAATGGGGCGGCAGGGTAGCCTAGTGGTTAGAGTGTTGGACTAGTAACCGGAAGGTTGTGAGTTCAAACCACCTGAGCTGTTGTTCTGCCCATGAACAGGCAGTTAACCCACTGTTCCCAGGCCGTCATTGAAAATAAGAATTTGTTCTTAACTGACTTGCCTAGTTAAATAAGTAATGAAATGCTAAAATAAAAATGTTTTTTGTCAAGTTAAAATGTACTGAGAATGTCCCAAAGCCAAGCAACTATCCTGCACCATTCCAGAACGTTGTGGGAAGGTTGTATGCAAAACAACCATAGGACAACCACACTCTAAGAAATATGGTTCTCAGAACGTTATGTGTTAGCTGGGTGGTGCTGAACTTCCTGGGACAACTAAAATGATGCACAGCATGCTACATCAAATTAGAGATGACAAACAATTGCAATGAGGAATTGAACTTTAACATTTTTTTGTCAAGAACAATTGACGAGAACAGAAAACAACACTGTTTGACCACAATATTTTGGTCAAACGAAAACGGACCTAAAACAATGGGAGGAAGAGACCACAGGTAGGTACTGTGCTCTTAGTTTTTAGGATGCACAAAACCCACATCTCAACGAGCCTTAAAGTCAAACACATGGCTCGGGTCCAACACCATTATTCAGTCAGATGTTTTCACCATTATGCTCTTCCTTGTTTTTGTTTCTATTTCACTTGCTTTGGCAATGTTAACATATGTTTCTCATGTCAATAAAGCCATTAAATGTAATTGAATTCAATTGAATTGAGAATGGAAGAGTGAGAGAGAGAGAGAGAGAGAGAGAGAGACAGAGACAGAGAGAGAAAGAGACAGACAGAGAGAGACCGAGAGAGAGAGAAAGAGGGGGAGGGAGAGACAGAGAGAGAGAGGGAGAGAAAGGGAGAGAGAGAGAGAGAGAGAGAGAGAGAGAGAGAGACAGAGAAAGAGAGGGAGAGAGAGAGAGAGAGAGAGAGAGAGAGAGAGAGAGAGAGAGAGAGAGAGAGAGAGAGAGAGAGAGAGAGAGAGAAAAAGAGAGAAAGAGGGGGAGGGAGAGAGAGAGGGAGAGACAGAGAGAGAGAGGGAGAGAGAAAAGAAGAGAGAGAGGGAGAGAGAGGGAGAGACAGAGAGAGAATTGTAAGGAAGGCAATATATAGAAGACAAATCAAATCACATTTTATTTGACACATGCGGCATGTAGACCTCACAGTGAAATGCAAGCCCTTAACCAAC
>NW_025757918.1:0-5340 GCF_021184085.1 Oncorhynchus gorbuscha | reverse complement strand
TCATGTTTTGTCATTGATTATCATGTCTTGTCCCTGTGCTTCCCCTTCTATTCGTTTCCCTCTGCTGGTCTTATTAGGTTCTTTCCCTCTTTCTATCCCTCTCTCTCCCCTCCCTCTCTCACTCTCTCGCTCTCTCTTCTCTCTATCGTTCCGTTCCTGCTCCCAGCTGTTCCTATTCCCCTAATCAATCATTTAGTCTTCCCACACCTGTTCCCGATCCTTTTCCCTGATTAGAGTCCCTATTTCTCTCCTTGTTTTCCGTTCCTGCCCTGTCGGATCCTTGTCTATATTCACCGTGCTGTGTCTATGTTTTGCCCTGTCGTGTCGTGTTTCCCTCAGATGCTGCGTGGTGAGCAGGTGTCTGAGTCTGCTAGGTTCAAGTGCCTTCCCGAGGCAACCTGCAGTTCTTGATCAAGTCTCCAGTCTGTTCTCGTCTTTACGAGTAGTATTATGCCTTTTGTTTTGTTAAGTATCTTACTGGATTAAAAACTCTGTTTTCGCCAAGTCGCTTTTGGGTCCTCATTCACCTGCATAACAGAAGGATCCGACCAAGGAATGGACCCAGCGACTACAGAGGCTCGTAACACTGCCGTCGAGATCCAAGGAGCCATGCTCGGCAGACACGAGCAGGAATTGTCTGCTGCTCGCCATGCCGTGGAGAACCTGGCCGCTCAGGTTTCCGACCTCTCTGGACAGTTCCAGAGTCTTCGTCTCGTGCCACCTGTTACTTCCTGGCCTGCCGAGCCTCCGGAACCTAGGGTTAATAACCCACCTTGCTACTCCGGGCAGCCCACGGAGTGCCGCTCCTTTCTCACCCAGTGTGATATTGTGTTCTCTCTCCAACCCAACACATACTCTAGCGAGAGAGCTCGGGTTGCTTACGTCATTTCACTCCTTACTGGCCGGGCTCGAGAGTGGGGCACAGCTATCTGGGAGGCAAGGGCTGATTGTTCTAACAATTACCAGAACTTTAAAGAGGAGATGATTCGGGTTTTTGACCGTTCAGTTTTTGGTGGGGAGGCTTCTAGGGCCCTGGCTTCCCTATGCCAAGGTGATCGATCCATAACGGATTACTCTATAGAGTTTCGCACTCTTGCTGCCTCTAGTGACTGGAACGAGCCGGCGCTGCTCGCTCGTTTTCTGGAGGGACTCCACGCAGTGGTCAAAGATGAGATTCTCTCTCGGGAGGTTCCTTCCAGTGTGGACTCTTTGATTGCTCTCGCCATCCGCATAGAACGACGGGTAGATCTTCGTCACCAAGCTCGTGGAAGAGAGCTCGCGTCAACGGTGTTTCCCTGCTCCGCATCGCAACCATCTCCCTCCTCTGGCTCAGAGACTGAGCCCATGCAGCTGGGAGGTATTCGCATCTCGACCAAGGAGAGGGAACGGAGGATCACCAACCGCCTGTGCCTCTATTGCGGATTTGATGGACATTTTGTCAATTCATGTCCAGTAAAGGCCAGAGCTCATCAGTAAGCGGAGGGCTACTGGTGAGCGCTACTACTCAGGTCTCTTCATCTAGATCCTGTACTACTATGTCGGTCCATCTACGCTGGACCGGTTCGGGTGCTACATGCAGTGCCTTGATTGACTCTGGGGCTGAGGGTTGTTTCATGGACGAAGCATGGGTTCGGAAACATGACATTCCTTTCAGACAGTTAGACAAGCCTACGCCCATGTTTGCCTTAGATGGTAGTCATCTTCCCAGTATCAGATTTGAGACACTACCTTTAACTCTCACAGTATCTGGTAACCACAGTGAGACTATTTCTTTTTTGATTTTTCGTTCACCTTTTACACCTGTTGTTTTGGGTCATCCCTGGCTAGTATGTCATAATCCTTCTATTAATTGGTCTAGTAATTCTATCCTATCCTGGAACGTTTCTTGTCATGTGAAGTGTTTAATGTCTGCCATCCCTCCCATTTCTTCTGTCCCCACTTCTCAGGAGGAACCTGGCGATTTGACAGGAGTGCCGGAGGAATATCATGATCTGCGCACGGTCTTCAGTCGGTCCCGAGCCAACTCCCTTCCTCCTCACCGGTCGTATGATTGTAGTATTGATCTCCTTCCGGGGACCACTCCTCCTCGGGGTAGACTATACTCTCTGTCGGCTCCCGAACGTAAGGCTCTCGAGGATTATTTATCTGTGTCTCTTGACGCCGGTACCATAGTGCCTTCTTCCTCTCCGGCCGGGGCGGGGTTCTTTTTGTTAAGAAGAAGGACGGTACTCTGCGCCCCTGCGTGGATTATCGAGGGCTGAATGACATAACGGTTAAGAATCGTTATCCGCTTCCCCTTATGTCATCAGCCTTCGAGATTCTGCAGGGAGCCAGGTGCTTTACTAAGTTGGACCTTCGTAACGCTTACCATCTCGTGCGCATCAGAGAGGGGGACGAGTGGAAAACGGCGTTTAACACTCCGTTAGGGCATTTTGAGTACCGGGTTCTGCCGTTTGGTCTCGCCAATGCGCCAGCTGTTTTTCAGGCATTAGTTAATGATGTTCTGAGAGACATGCTGAACATCTTTGTTTTTGTCTATCTTGACGATATCCTGATTTTTTCACCGTCACTCGAGATTCATGTTCAGCACGTTCGACGTGTTCTACAGCGCCTTTTAGAGAATTGTCTCTACGTAAAGGCTGAGAAGTGCTCTTTTCATGTCTCCTCCGTTACTTTTCTCGGTTCCGTTATTTCCGCTGAAGGCATTCAGATGGATTCCGCTAAGGTCCAAGCTGTCAGTGATTGGCCCGCTCCAAGGTCACGTGTCGAGTTGCAGCGCTTTAGGTTTCGCTAATTTCTATCGGCGTTTCATTCGTAATTTCGGTCAAGTTGCTGCCCCTCTCACAGCTCTTACTTCTGTCAAGACGTGTTTTAAGTGGTCCGGTTCCGCCCAGGGAGCTTTTGATCTTCTAAAAGAACGTTTTACGTCCGCTCCTATCCTCGTTACTCCTGACGTCACTAGACAATTCATTGTCGAGGTTGACGCTTCAGAGGTAGGCGTGGGAGCCATTCTATCCCAGCGCTTCCAGTCTGACGATAAGGTTCATCCTTGCGCTTATTTTTCTCATCGCCTGTCGCCATCTGAGCGCAACTATGATGTGGGTAACCGTGAACTGCTCGCCATCCGCTTAGCCCTAGGCGAATGGCGACAGTGGTTGGAGGGGGCGACTGTTCCTTTTGTCGTTTGGACAGACCATAAGAACCTTGAGTACATCCGTTCTGCCAAACGACTTAATGCCCGTCAAGCTCGTTGGGCGTTGTTTTTCGCTCGTTTCGAGTTTGTGATTTCTTACCGTCCGGGTAGCAAAAACACCAAGCCTGATGCCTTATCCCGTCTGTTTAGTTCTTCTGTGGCTTCTACTGATCCCGAGGGGATTCTTCCTTATGGGCGTGTTGTCGGGTTAACAGTCTGGGGAATTGAAAGACAGGTTAAGCAAGCACTCACGCACACTGCGTCGCCGCGCGCTTGTCCTAGTAACCTCCTTTTCGTTCCTGTTTCCACTCGCCTGGCTGTTCTTCAGTGGGCTCACTCTGCCAAGTTAGCTGGTCATCCCGGTGTTCGAGGCACTCTTGCGTCTATTCGCCAGCGCTTTGGTGGCCGACTCAGGAGCGTGACACGCGCCGCTTCGTGGCTGCTTGTTCGGACTGCGCGCAGACTAAGTCGGGTAACTCTCCTCCTGCCGGTCGTCTCAGACCGCTCCCCATTCCTTCTCGACCATGGTCTCACATCGCCCTAGACTTCATTACCGGTCTGCCTTTGTCTGCGGGGAAGACTGTGATTCTTACGGTTGTCGATAGGTTCTCTAAGGCGGCACATTTCATTCCCTCGCTAAACTTCCTTCCGCTAAGGAGACGGCACAAATCATCATCGAGAATGTGTTCAGAATTCATGGCCTCCCGTTAGACGCCGTTTCAGACAGAGGCCCGCAATTCACGTCACAGTTTTGGAGGGAGTTCTGTCGCTTGATTGGTGCGTCCGTCAGTCTCTCTTCCGGGTTTCATCCCCAGTCTAACGGTCAAGCAGAGAGGGCCAATCAGACGATTGGTCGCATACTACGCAGCCTTTCTTTCAGAAACCCTGCGTCTTGGGCAGAACAGCTCCCCTGGGCAGAATACGCTCACAACTCGCTTCCTTCGTCTGCTACCGGGTTATCTCCGTTTCAGAGTAGTCTGGGTTACCAGCCTCCTCTGTTCTCATCCCAGCTTGCCGAGTCCAGCGTTCCCTCCGCTCAAGCGTTTGTCCAACGTTGTGAGCGCACCTGGAGGAGGGTGAGGTCTGCACTTTGCCGTTACAGGGCACAGACTGTGAGAGCCGCCAATAAACGCAGGATTAAGAGTCCAAGGTATTGTTGCGGCCAGAGAGTGTGGCTTTCCACTCGCAACCTTCCTCTTACGACAGCTTCTCGTAAGTTGACTCCGCGGTTCATTGGTCCGTTCCGTGTCTCCCAGGTCGTCAATCCCAGCCGCTGTGCGACTGCTTCTTCCGCGACATCTTCGTCGCGTCCATCCTGTCTTCCATGTCTCCTGTGTCAAGCCCTTTCTTCGCACCCCCGTTCGTCTTCCCTCCCCCTCCCGTCCTTGTCGAGAGCGCACCTATTTACAAGGTACGTAAGATCATGGACATGCGTTCTCGGGACGGGGTCACCAATACTTAGTGGATTGGGAGGGTTACGGTCCTGAGGAGAGGAGTTGGGTTCCGTCTCGGGACGTGCTGGACCGTTCGCTTATTGATGATTTCCTCCGTTGCCGCCAGGGTTCCTCCTCGAGTGCGCCAGGAGGCGCTCGGTGAGTGGGGGGTACTGTCATGTTTTGTCATTGATTATCATGTCTTGTCCCTGTGCTTCCCCTTCTATTCGTTTCCCTCTGCTGGTCTTATTAGGTTCTTTCCCTCTTTCTATCCCTCTCTCTCCCCTCCCTCTCTCACTCTCTCGCTCTCTCTTCTCTCTATCGTTCCGTTCCTGCTCCCAGCTGTTCCTATTCCCCTAATCAATCATTTAGTCTTCCCACACCTGTTCCCGATCCTTTTCCCTGATTAGAGTCCCTATTTCTCTCCTTGTTTTCCGTTCCTGCCCTGTCGGATCCTTGTCTATATTCACCGTGCTGTGTCTATGTATTGCCCTGTCGTGTCGTGTTTCCCTCAGATGCTGCGTGGTGAGCAGGTGTCTGAGTCTGCTAGGTTCAAGTGCCTTCCCGAGGCAACCTGCAGTTCTTGATCAAGTCTCCAGTCTGTTCTCGTCTTTACGAGTAGTATTATGCCTTTTGTTTTGTTAAGTATCTTTACTGGATTAAAAACTCTGTTTTCGCCAAGTCGCTTTTGGGTCCTCATTCACCTGCATAACA
>NW_025757917.1:0-5340 GCF_021184085.1 Oncorhynchus gorbuscha | reverse complement strand
AGTTTATTCAAGTCAAACAGAAAACGACAAATCCTGAATCCTTAACAGGAAATGTCCAAACAGGGAATAACAGAAATCCTCTAGTCTGTAGGGGAATAACAGGAGAAGCGGCCACAGACTGCAGGTCGCTTGGGATAGGCGCAGGCCGTAGCTGACAGAGACACCTGCTCACACGCAGCATCTGATGAAGGCAAAAAACACGACAGGACAGGGCGATACACAATCACAGCACGGTGAATTCTAAACAAGGAACCGACAGGACGGGAACGGAACACAAAGGAAGAAAAGGGACTCTAATCAGGGGGAAAGGATCAGGAACAGGTGTGGGAAGACTAAATGATGATTAGGGGAATAGGAACAGCTGGGAGCAGGAACGGAACGATAGAGAGAAGAGGAGCGAGAGAGTGAAGGGAGAGGAGAGAGAGGATAGAAAGAGGGGAAAGAACCTAATAAGACCAGCAGAGAAGCTTGAATAGAATGGGGAGCACAGGGACAAGACATGATAATAAATGACAAACATGACAGTACCCCCCCACTCACCGGCGCCTCCTGGCGCACTCGAGGAGGAATCTGGCGGCAACGGAGGAAATCATCGATGAGTGAGCGGTCCAGCACGTCCCGAGCGGAACCCAACTCCTCTCCTCAGGACCGTAACCCTCCCAATCCACTAAGTATTGGTGACCCCGTCCCCGAAGCATGTCCATGATCTTATGTACCTTGTAAATAGGTGCGCTCTCGACAAGGACGGGAGGGGGAGGGAGGAAGACGAACGAGGGGTGCGAAGAAAAGGGCTTAACACAGGAGACATGGAAAGACAGGATGGACGCGACGAAGATGTCGCGGAAGAAGCAGTCGCACAGCGACAGGGATTGACGACCTGGGAGACACGGAACGGACCAATGAACCGCGAGTCAGCTTACGAGAAGCTGTCGTAAGAGGAAGGTTGCAGTGAGGAAAGCCACACTCTCTGGCCGCAACAATACCTTGGACTCTTAATCCTACGTTTATTGGCGGCTCTCACCGTCTGTGCCCTGTAACGGCAAAGTGCAGACCTCACCCTCCTCCAGGTGCGCTCACAACGTTGGACAAACGCTTGAGCGGAGGAGCTGGACTCGGCAAGCTGGGATGAGAACAGAGGAGGCTGGTAACAGACTACTCTGAAACGGAGAATAACCCGGTAGCAGACGAAGGAAGCGGGTGAGCGTATTCTGCCCAGGGGAGCTGTTCTGCCCAAGACGCAGGGTTTCTGAAAGAAAGGCTGCGTGGTATCGCGACCAATCGTCTGATTGGCCCTCTCTGTAACCGTTAGACTGGGGATGAAACCCGGAAGAGAGACTGACGGACGCACCAATCAAGACAGAACTCCCTCCAAAACTGTGACGTGAATTGCGGGCCTCTGTCTGGCTTGGCGTCTAGCAGGCCATGAATTCTGAATACATTCTCAATAATGATTTGTGCCGTCTCCTTAGCGGAAGGAAGTTTAGCGAGGGGAATGAAATATGCCGCCTTAGAGAACCTATGAGCAACCGTAAGAATCACAGTCTTCCCCATAGACAAGAACGGAGACCAGTAATGAAGAGTCTAAGACGATGTGAGACCATGGTCGAGAAGGAATGGGACGGTCTGGGAACGACGGCAGGAGGAGAGTTACCCGACAGTCTGCGCGCAGTCCGAACAAGCAGCCACAGAAAGCAGGCGCGTGTGCGCTCCGTCGGCCACCAAAGCGCTGGCGAATAGACGCAGAGTGCCTGGAACACCGGGATGACCAGCTAACTTGGCAGAGTGAGCCCACTGAAGAACAGCCAGACGAGTGGAAACGAGACGAAAGGAGGTTACTAGGACAAGCGCGCGGCGACGCAGTGTGCGTGAGTGCTTGCTTAACCTGTCTTTCAATTCCCCAGACTGTTAACCCGACAACACGCCCATAAGGAAGAATCCCCTCGGGATCAGTAGAAGCCACAGAAGAACTAAACAGACGGGATAAGGCATCAGGCTTGGTGTTCTTGCTACCCGGACGGTAAGAAATCACAAACTCGAAACGAGCGAAAAACAACGCCCAACGAGCTTGACGGGCATTAAGTCGTTTGGCAGAACGGATGTACTCAAGGTTCTTATGGTCTGTCCAAACGACAAAAGGACGGTCGCCCCCTCCAACCACTGTCGCCATTCGCCTAGGGCTAAGCGGATGGCGAGCAGTTCACGGTTACCCACATCATAGTTGCGCTCAGATGGCGACAGGCGATGAGAAAAATAAGCGCAAGGATGAACCTTATCGTCAGACTGGAAGCGCTGGGATAGAATGGCTCCCACGCCTACCTCTGAAGCGTCAACCTCGACAATGAATTGTCTAGTGACGTCAGGAGTAACGAGGATAGGAGCGGACGTAAAACGTTCTTTTAGAAGATCAAAAGCTCCCTGGGCGGAACCGGACCACTTAAAACACGTCTTGACAGAAGTAAGAGCTGTGAGAGGGGCAGCAACTTGACCGAAATTACGAATGAAACGCCGATAGAAATTAGCGAAACCTAAAAGCGCTGCAACTCGACACGTGACCTTGGAACGGGCCAATCACTGACAGCTTGGACCTTAGCGGAATCCATCTGAATGCCTTCAGCGGAAATAACGGAACCGAGAAAAGTAACGGAGGAGACATGAAAGAGCACTTCTCAGCCTTTACGTAGAGACAATTCTCTAAAAGGCGCTGTAGAACACGTCGAACGTGCTGAACATGAATCTCGAGTGACGGAGAAAAAATCAGGATATCGTCAAGATAGACAAAAACAAAGATGTTCAGCATGTCTCTCAGAACATCATTAACTAATGCCTGAAAAACAGCTGGCGCATTGGCGAGACCGAGCGGCAGAACCCGGTACTCAAAATGCCCTAACGGAGTGTTAAACGCCGTTTTCCACTCGTCCCCCTCTCTGATGCGCACGAGATGGTAAGCGTTACGAAGGTCCAACTTAGTAAAGCACCTGGCTCCCTGCAGAATCTCGAAGGCTGATGACATAAGGGGAAGCGGATAACGATTCTTAACCGTTATGTCATTCAGCCCTCGATAATCCACGCAGGGCGCAGAGTACCGTCCTTCTTCTTAACAAAAAAGAACCCCGCCCCGGCCGGAGAGGAAGAAGGCACTATGGTACCGGCGTCAAGAGACACAGACAAATAATCCTCGAGAGCCTTACGTTCGGGAGCCGACAGAGAGTATAGTCTACCTCGAGGAGGAGTGGTCCCCGGAAGGAGATCAATACTACAATCATACGACCGGTGAGGAGGAAGGGAGTTGGCTCGGGACCGACTGAAGACCGTGCGCAGATCATGATATTCCTCCGGCACTCCTGTCAAATCGCCAGGTTCCTCCTGAGAAGTAGGGACAGAAGAAACGGGAGGGATGGCAGACATTAAACACTTCACATGACAAGAAACGTTCCAGGATAGGATAGAATTACTAGACCAATTAATAGAAGGATTATGACATACTAGCCAGGGATGACCCAAAACAACAGGTGTAAACGGTGAACGGAAAATCAAAAAGAAATAGTCTCACTGTGGTTACCAGATACTGTGAGGGTTAAAGGTAGTGTCTCAAATCTGATACTGGGAAGATGACTACCATCTAAGGCGAACATGGGCGTAGGCTTCTCTAACTCTCTGAAAGGAATGTCATGTTTCCGAACCCATGCTTCGTCCATGAAACAACCCTCAGCCCCAGAGTCTATCAAGGCACTACATGTAGCACCCGAACCGGTCCAGCGTAGATGGACCGACAAAGTAGTACAGGATTTTGATGGAGAGACTTGAGTAGTTGCGCTCACCTGTAGCCCTCCGCTTACAGATGAGCTCTGGCTTTACTGGACATGAATTAACAAAATGTCCAGCAACTCCGCAATAGAGGCACAGGCGGTTGGTGATCCTCCGTTCCCTCTCCTTAGTCGAGATGCGAATCCCTCCCAGCTGCATGGGCTCAGTCTCAAAGCCAGAGGAGGGAGATGGTTGCGATGCGGAGCAGGGAAACACCGTTGATGCGAGCTCTCTTCCACGAGCCCGGTGACGAAGATCTACCCGTCGTTCTATGCGGATGGCGAGAGCAATCAAAGAGTCCACATCTGAAGGAACCTCCCGGGAGAGAATCTCATCCTTAACCACTGCGTGGAGTCCCTCCAGAAAACGAGCGAGCAGCGCCGGCTCGTTCCACTCACTAGAGGCAGCAAGAGTGCGAAACTCAATAGAATAATCCGTTATGGACCGTTCACCTTGGCATAAGGAAGCCAGGGCCCTAGAAGCCTCCCCACCAAAAACTGAACGGTCAAAAACCCGAATCATCTCCTCTTTAAAGTTCTGGAGCTATTCTAGAGCAATCAGCCCTTGCCTCCCAGATAGCTGTGCCCCATTCTCGAGCCCGGCCAGTAAGGAGTGAAATGACGTAAGCAGCCCGAGCTCTCTCTCTAGAGTATGTGTTGGGTTGGAGAGAGAACACAATCTCACACTGCGTGAGAAAGGAGCGGCACTCAGTGGGCTGCCCGGAGTAGCAGGTGGGTTATTAACCCTAGGTTCTGGAGGCTCGGCAGGCCAGGAAGTAACAGGTGGCACGAGACGTAGACTCTGGAACTGTCCAGAGAGGTGGAAACCTGGCGGCCAGGTTCTCCACGGCATGGCGAGCAGCAGACAATTCCTGCTCGTGTCTGCCGAGCATGGCTCCTTGGATCTCAGCGGCAGTGTAGCAGCGTCTGAAGTCGCTGGGTCCATTCCTTAGTCGGTTCCTTCTGTCATGCAGGTGAAAGAGGACCCAAAAGCGACTTAACAGAAACAGAGTTTATTCAAAGTCCAAACAGAAAACGACAAATCCTGAATCCTTAACAGGAAATGTCCAAACAGAGAATAACAGAAATCCTCTAGTCTGTAGGGGAATAACAGGAGAAGCGGCCACAGACTGCAGGTCGCTTCGGGTGGCGCAGGCCGTAGCTGACAGAGACACCTGCTCACACGCAGCATCTGATGAAGGCAAAAACACGACAGGACAGGGCGATACACAATCACAGCACGGTGAATTCTAAACAAGGAACCGACAGGACAGGAACGGAACACAAAGGAAGAAATAGGGACTCTAATCAGGGGAAAGGATCGGGAACAGGTGTGGGAAGACTAAATGATGATTAGGGGAATAGGAACAGCTGGGAGCAGGAGCGGAACGATAGAGAGAAGAGAGAGCGAGAGAGTGAGAGAGGGAGGGAGAGAGAGGGATAGAAAGAGGGAAAGAACCTAATAAGACCAGCAGAGGAAACGAATAGAATGGGGAGCACAGGGACAAGACATGATAATAAATGACAAACATGACAG
>NW_025757916.1:0-5341 GCF_021184085.1 Oncorhynchus gorbuscha | reverse complement strand
TGTTATGCAGGTGAAGGAGGACCCAAACGCGACTTAACAGAAACAGAGTTTATTAATGCTCAAAACCGAATAACTGAAATCCTCTAGATAGTAGGGGGAAAACAACTGGAGAAGCGGCCACAGACTGCAGGTGTTGGCTTGAGATTTAGGCGCAGGCCGTAGTCAACTGGGACACCTGCTCACACGCAGCGTCTGAAGAAGGCACAAAAACACGACAGGACAGGGTGATACACAATCACGACAAAAACACGACAGGACAGGGCGAAACGCAATTACAGCATGGAATACAAAACAAAGGAACCGACGGAACAGGAACGGATCACAAAGGAACAAATAGGGAGTCTAATCAGGGGAAAAGGATCGGGAACAGGTGTGGAAAGACTAAATGATGATTAGGGAATAGGAGCAGCTGGGAGCAGGCAGGAGCGACAGAAGAAGAGAGCGAGGTGAGAGAGGGAGGGGAGAGAAGGATAGAACCAAACAAGACCAGCAGAGGAAAACGAATAGCATGGGGAGCACAGGGACAAGACATGACAATGAATGACAAACATGACAGTACCCCCCACTCACGGCGCCTCCTGGCGCACTCGGAAGGAATCCTGGCGGCAACGGAGGAAATCATCGATGAGCGGGCAGTCCAGCACGTCAGACGGAACAGCTCCCTCTCCTCAGGACCGTAACCCTCCCAATCCACTAGGTATTGGTGACCCCGTCAGAACGCATGTCCATAATCTTATGTACCTTGTAAATAGGTGCGCTCTCGACAAGGACGGGAGGGGAGGGAAGGCGAACGGGGTGCGAAGAAAGGCTTAACACAGGAGACATGGAAGACAGGATGGACGCAGCGAAGATGTCGCGGAAGAAGAGTCGCCTTTGCGACAGGACGACCTGGGAGACACGGAACGGACCAATGAACCGCGGAGTCAACTTACGAGAAGCTGTCGTAAGAGGAAGGTTGCGGAGTGGAAAGCCACACTCTCTGGCCGCAACAATACCTTGGACTCTTAATCCTGCGTTTATTGGCGGCTCACCGTCTGGCCCTGTGACAAAGTGCAGACCTCACCCTCCTCCAGGTGCGCTCACAACGTTGGACAAACGCTTGAGCGGAGGGGAGCTGGACTCGGCAAGCTGGGATGAGAACAGAGGAGGCTGGTAACCCAGACTACTCTGAAACGGAATAACCCGGTAGCAGACGAAGGAAAGCGAATTGTGGCGTATTCTGCCCAGGGCTATTTCTGCCAAGACGCAGGGTTCCTGAAGAAAGGCTGCGTAGTATCCGACCAATCGTCTGATTGGCCCCTCTCTACTTGACCGTTAGACTGGGGATGAAACCCGGAAGAGAGACTGACGGACGCACCAATCAAACGACAGAACTCCCTCCAAAACTGTAGCGTGAATTGCGGACCTCTGTCACAAAGCAGGCGTCTAACGGGGAGGCCATGAATTCTAGACCCATTCTCAATAATGATTTGTGCCGTCTCCTTAGGAAGGAAGTTTAGCGAGGGAATGAAATGTGCATAGAGAACCTATCGACAACCGTCAGAATCACAGTCTTCCCCGCAGACAAAGGCAGACCCGGTAATGAAGTCTAAGGCAATGTGAGACCATGGTCGAAAGAATGGGAGCGGTCTGGGAACGACCGGCAGGAGAGTTACCCGGCTTGTCTGCGCGCAGTCCGAACAGGCAGCCCGCGAAACGGCGCGTGTCCACGCTCTGGAGTCGGCCACCAAAGCGCTGGCGAATAGACGCAAGAGTGCCTCGAACACCGGGATGACCCGCTAACTTGGCAGAGTGAGCCCACTGAAGAACAGCCAGACGAGTGGAAACAGGGACGAAAAGGAGGTTACTAGGACAAGCGCGCGGCGACGCAGTGTGCGTGAGTGCTTGCTTAACCTGTCTTTCAATTCCCCAGACTGTTAACCCGACAACACGCCCATAAGGAAGAATCCCCTCGGGATCAGTAGAAGCCACAGAAGAACTAAACAGACGGGATAAGGCATCAGGCTTGGTGTTCTTGCTACCCGGACGGTAAGAAATCACAAACTCGAAACGAGCGAAAAACAACGCCCAACGAGCTTGACGGGCATTAAGTCGTTTGGCAGAACGGATGTACTCAAGGTTCTTATGGTCTGTCCAAACGACAAAAGGAACGGTCGCCCCCTCCAACCACTGTCGCCATTCGCCTAGGGCTAAGCGGATGGCGAGCAGTTCACGGTTACCCACATCATAGTTGCGCTCAGATGGCGACAGGCGATGAGAAAAATAAGCGCAAGGATGAACCTTATCGTCAGACTGGGAGCGCTGGGATAGAATGGCTCCCACGCCTACCTCTGAAGCGTCAACCTCGACAATGAATTGTCTAGTGACGTCAGGAGTAACGAGGATAGGAGCGGACGTAAAACGTTCTTTTAGAAGATCAAAAGCTCCCTGGGCGGAACCGGACCACTTAAAACACGTCTTGACAGAAGTAAGAGCTGTGAGAGGGGCAGCAACTTGACCGAAATTACGAATGAAACGCCGATAGAAATTAGCGAAACCTAAGAAGCGCTGCAACTCGACACGTGACCTTGGAACGGGCCAATCACTGACAGCTTGGACCTTAGCGGAATCCATCTGAATGCCTTCAGCGGAAATAACGGAACCGAGAAAAGTAACGGAGGAGACATGAAAAGAGCACTTCTCAGCCTTTACGTAGAGACAATTCTCTAAAAGGCGCTGTAGAACACGTCGAACGTGCTGAACATGAATCTCGAGTGACGGAGAAAAAATCAGGATATCGTCAAGATAGACAAAAACAAAAATGTTCAGCATGTCTCTCAGAACATCATTAACTAATGCCTGAAAAACAGCTGGCGCATTGGCGAGACCGAACGGCAGAACCCGGTACTCAAAATGCCCTAACGGAGTGATTAACGCCGTTTTCCACTCGTCCCCCTCTCTGATGCGCACGAGATGGTAAGCGTTACGAAGGTCCAACTTAGTAAAGCACCTGGCTCCCTGCAGAATCTCGAAGGCTGATGACATAAGGGGAAGCGGATAACGATTCTTAACCGTTATGTCATTCAGCCCTCGATAATCCACGCAGGGGCGCAGAGTACCGTCCTTCTTCTTAACAAAAAGAACCCCGCCCCGGCCGGAGAGGAAGAAGGCACTATGGTACCGGCGTCAAGAGACACAGACAAATAATCCTCGAGAGCCTTACGTTCGGGAGCCGACAGAGAGTATAGTCTACCTCGAGGAGGAGTGGTCCCCGGAAGGAGATCAATACTACAATCATACGACCGGTGAGGAGGAAGGGAGTTGGCTCGGGACCGACTGAAGACCGTGCGCAGATCATGATATTCCTCCGGCACTCCTGTCAAATCGCCAGGTTCCTCCTGAGAAGTAGGGACAGAAGAAATGGGAGGGATGGCAGACATTAAACACTTCACATGACAAGAAACGTTCCAGGATAGGATAGAATTACTAGACCAATTAATAGAAGGATTATGACATACAAGCCAGGGGTGACCCAAAACAACAGGTGTAAACGGTGAACGGAAAATCAAAAAAGACATAGTCTCACTGTGGTTACCAGATACTGTGAGAGTTAAAGGTAGTGTCTCAAATTTGATACTGGGAAGATGACTACCATCTAAGGCAAACATGGGCGTAGGCCTGTCTAACGGTCTGAAAGGAATGTTATGTTTCCGAGCCCATGCTTCGTCCATGAAACAACCCTCAGCCCCAGAGTCAATCAAAGCACTGCATGTAGCACCCGAACCGGTCCAGCGTAGATGGACCGACATAGTAGTACAAGATCTAGATGAAGGGACCTGAGTAGTAGCGCTCACCAGTAGCCCTCCGCTTACTGATGGGCTCTGGCCTCTTACTGGACATGAAATAACAAAATGTCCAGCAACTCCGCAATAGAGGCACAGGCGGTTGGTGATCCTCTGTTCCCTCTCCTTATTCGAGATGCGAATCCCTCCCAGCTGCATGGGCTCAGTCTCAAAGCCAGAGGGAGATGGTTGCGATGCGGAGCAGGGAAACACCGTTGATGCGAGCTCTCTTCCACGAGCCCGGTGACGAAGATCTACCCGTCGTTCTATGCGGATGGCGAGAGCAATCAAGGAGTCCACATCTGAAGGAACCTCCCGGGAGAGAATCTCATCCTTAACCACTGCGTGGAGTCCCTCCAGAAAACGAGCGAGCAGCGCCGGCTCGTTCCACTCACTAGAGGCAGCAAGAGTGCGAAACTCAATGGAATAATCCGTTATGGACCGTTCACCTTGGCATAAGGAAGCCAGGGCCCTAGAAGCCTCCTCACCAAAAACTGAACGGTCAAAAACCCGAATCATCTCCTCTTTAAAGTTCTGGAATCTGTTAGAGCAATCAGCCCTTGCCTCCCAGATAGCTGTGCCCCATTCTCGAGCCCGGCCAGTAAGGAGTGAAATGACGAAAGCAACCCGAGCTCTCTCTCTAGAGTATGTGTGGGGTTGGAGAGAGAACACAATCTCACACTGCGTGAGAAAGGAGCGGCACTCAGTGGGCTGCCCGGAGTAGCAAGGTGGGTTATTAACCCTGGGTTCAGGAGGCTCGGCAGGCCAGGGAGTAACAGGTGGCACGAGACGTAGACTCTGGAACTGTCCAGAGAGGTCGGAAACCTGAGCGGCCAGGTTCTCCACGGCATGGCGAGCAGCAGACAATTCCTGCTCGTGTCTGCCGAGCATGGCTCCTTGGATCTCGACGGCAGTGTAACGAGCGTCTGAAGTCGCTGGGTCCATTCTTTGGTCGGTTCCTTCTGTTATGCAGGTGAAGGAGGACCCAAACGCGACTTAACAGAAACAGAGTTTATTAATGCTCAAAACCGAATAACTGAAATCCTCTAGATAGTAGAGGGGAAAACAACTGGAGAAGCGGCCACAGACTGCAGGTCGCTCGGGTAGGCGCAGGCCGTAGTCAACTGAGACACCTGCTCACACGCAGCGTCTGAAGAAGGCACAAAACACGACAGGACAGGGTGATACACAATCACGGCAAAAACACGACAGGACAGGGCGAAACGCAATTACAGCATGGAATACAAAACAAGGAACCGACGGAACAGGAACGGATCACAAAGGAATAAATAGGGAGTCTAATCAGGGGAAAGGATCGGGAACAGGTGTGGAAAGACTAAATGATGATTAGGGGAATAGGAACAGCTGGGAGCAGGAACGGAACGACAGAGAGAAGAGAGAGCGAGAGAGTGAGAGAGGGAGGGGGAGAGAGAAGGATAGAACCAAACAAGACCAGCAGAGGGAAACGAATAGCATGGGGAGCACAGGGACAAGACATGACAATGAATGACAAACATGAC
>NW_025757915.1:0-5341 GCF_021184085.1 Oncorhynchus gorbuscha | reverse complement strand
TGATCATTCTGTGTTCTCCAAGGAACATATAATTTATTCTTATTAATCTGGATAGTATGACAACGTAAATGATGTCAATCTGGCATGAATAACCTTAGCATTTATATTTATCTCGCGAGAAGGACAATGTTTGTCCAGTGTGTTTGTGTGTGTATGTACGCCTATACGCCATGAAAGTGACTAGCCACTTCATCATTCTTCCAGAGTCAGTCCCCTTATTATTTTGAATGGCCTTGGTGATTATATATTACATTTGTGAAAATGCAGTTGTTTAAAATATATATTTATAAGAATATATTTGAGATTGTGGCTGAATTTACTCCTGCCAGATGCCTTTCAATATAATGTTGCGCTGACGAACATTGCGCTACATTTTTGCCCTTTTAAGGCCATTCAAAAAGCTAACAAATATTAGAAAACTACAGGTCTACTTCCTTGAAAATGTTGCTGCACCTTCGATGCACGTTAACACAACCATTGGAACAAAGTGTTGTTGTTTCGTAAACTCCATGTACAGTTGGATGAGAGCACAAATGGCCAGCGATCAAGCGTCAGGGTCAAATACACCACAAGTCTCTGTGGCGCAATTGGTTAGCGCGTTAGACTGTTAATCTAAAGGTTGGTGGTTCGAGCCCACCCAGGGACGACAGTTCTCAGTTTGTTGTGCTCCATGATGTGGATATGACAAGTCTCTGTGGTGCAATTGGTTGGTGAGTTTGACTCTTAATTTAAAAGTTGGTGATTTGAGCCCACCCAGGAATGCTGTCTCTCTGTTTCTAGTGATATGGAAGACCTTCCTGGCCTTACAGTAAGCTTGCTTTTGACCTGCTGTGTTTCCTGTTGTCACATGTGATTGGGGTGTTGTTGAACATGAAAGATGACAAGTTGCTATACCTACTGGTAAAATGGCTGTCAATGGTCTCTGATCTTCTGTTACTCAATAGCTTGATCATTCTGTGTTCTCCAAGGAACATATAATTTATTCTTATTAATCTGGATAGTATGACAACGTAAATGATGTCAATCTGGCATGAATAACCTTAGCATTTATATTTATCTCGCGAGAAGGACAATGTTTGTCCAGTGTGTTTGTGTGTGTATGTACGCCTATACGCCATGAAAGTGACTAGCCACTTCATCATTCTTCCAGAGTCAGTCCCCTTATTATTTTGAATGGCCTTGGCGATTATATATTACATTTGTGAAAATGCAGTTGTTTAAAATATATATTTATAAGAATATATTTGAGATTGTGGCTGAATTTACTCCTGCCAGATGCCTTTCAATATAATGTTGCGCTGACGAACATTGCGCTACATTTTTGCCCTTTTAAGGCCATTCAAAAAGCTAACAAATATTAGAAAACTACAGGTCTACTTCCTTGAAAATGTTGCTGCACCTTCGATGCACGTTAACACAACCATTGGAACAAAGTGTTGTTGTTTCGTAAACTCCATGTACAGTTGGATGAGAGCACAAATGGCCAGCGATCAAGCGTCAGGGTCAAATACACCACAAGTCTCTGTGGCGCAATTGGTTAGCGCGTTAGACTGTTAATCTAAAGGTTGGTGGTTCGAGCCCACCCAGGGACGACAGTTCTCAGTTTGTTGTGCTCCATGATGTGGATATGACAAGTCTCTGTGGTGCAATTGGTTGGTGAGTTTGACTCTTAATTTAAAAGTTGGTGATTTGAGCCCACCCAGGAATGCTGTCTCTCTGTTTCTAGTGATATGGAAGACCTTCCTGGCCTTACAGTAAGCTTGCTTTTGACCTGCTGTGTTTCCTGTTGTCACATGTGATTGGTGTGTTGTTGAACATGAAAGATGACAAGTTGCTATACCTACTGGTAAAATGGCTGTCAATGGTCTCTGATCTTCTGTTACTCAATAGCTTGATCATTCTGTGTTCTCCAAGGAACATATAATTTATTCTTATTAATCTGGATAGTATGACAACGTAAATGATGTCAATCTGGCATGAATAACCTTAGCATTTATATTTATCTCGCGAGAAGGACAATGTTTGTCCAGTGTGTTTGTGTGTGTATGTACGCCTATACGCCATGAAAGTGACTAGCCACTTCATCATTCTTCCAGAGTCAGTCCCCTTATTATTTTGAATGGCCTTGGCGATTATATATTACATTTGTGAAAATGCAGTTGTTTAAAATATATATTTATAAGAATATATTTGAGATTGTGGCTGAATTTACTCCTGCCAGATGCCTTTCAATATAATGTTGCGCTGACGAACATTGCGCTACATTTTTGCCCTTTTAAGGCCATTCAAAAAGCTAACAAATATTAGAAAACTACAGGTCTACTTCCTTGAAAATGTTGCTGCACCTTCGATGCACGTTAACACAACCATTGGAACAAAGTGTTGTTGTTTCGTAAACTCCATGTACAGTTGGATGAGAGCACAAATGGCCAGCGATCAAGCGTCAGGGTCAAATACACCACAAGTCTCTGTGGCGCAATTGGTTAGCGCGTTAGACTGTTAATCTAAAGGTTGGTGGTTCGAGCCCACCCAGGGACGACAGTTCTCAGTTTGTTGTGCTCCATGATGTGGATATGACAAGTCTCTGTGGTGCAATTGGTTGGTGAGTTTGACTCTTAATTTAAAAGTTGGTGATTTGAGCCCACCCAGGAATGCTGTCTCTCTGTTTCTAGTGATATGGAAGACCTTCCTGGCCTTACAGTAAGCTTGCTTTTGACCTGCTGTGTTTCCTGTTGTCACATGTGATTGGTGTGTTGTTGAACATGAAAGATGACAAGTTGCTATACCTACTGGTAAAATGGCTGTCAATGGTCTCTGATCTTCTGTTACTCAATAGCTTGATCATTCTGTGTTCTCCAAGGAACATATAATTTATTCTTATTAATCTGGATAGTATGACAACGTAAATGATGTCAATCTGGCATGAATAACCTTAGCATTTATATTTATCTCGCGAGAAGGACAATGTTTGTCCAGTGTGTTTGTGTGTATGTACGCCTATACGCCATGAAAGTGACTAGCCACTTCATCATTCTTCCAGAGTCAGTCCCCTTATTATTTTGAATGGCCTTGGCGATTATATATTACATTTGTGAAAATGCAGTTGTTTAAAATATATATTTATAAGAATATATTTGAGATTGTGGCTGAATTTACTCCTGCCAGATGCCTTTCAATATAATGTTGCGCTGACGAACATTGCGCTACATTTTTGCCCTTTTAAGGCCATTCAAAAAGCTAACAAATATTAGAAAACTACAGGTCTACTTCCTTGAAAATGTTGCTGCACCTTCGATGCACGTTAACACAACCATTGGAACAAAGTGTTGTTGTTTCGTAAACTCCATGTACAGTTGGATGAGAGCACAAATGGCCAGCGATCAAGCGTCAGGGTCAAATACACCACAAGTCTCTGTGGCGCAATTGGTTAGCGCGTTAGACTGTTAATCTAAAGGTTGGTGGTTCGAGCCCACCCAGGGACGACAGTTCTCAGTTTGTTGTGCTCCATGATGTGGATATGACAAGTCTCTGTGGTGCAATTGGTTGGTGAGTTTGACTCTTAATTTAAAAGTTGGTGATTTGAGCCCACCCAGGGATGCTGTCTTTCTGTTTCTAGTGATATGGAAGACCTTCCTGGCCTTACAGTAAGCTTGCTTTTGACCTGCTGTGTTTCCTGTTGTCACATGTGATTGGTGTGTTGTTGAACATGAAAGATGACAAGTTGCTATACCTACTGGTAAAATGGCTGTCAATGGTCTCTGATCTTCTGTTACTCAATAGCTTGATCATTCTGTGTTCTCCAAGGAACATATAATTTATTCTTATTAATCTGGATAGTATGACAACGTAAATGATGTCAATCTGGCATGAATAACCTTAGCATTTATATTTATCTCGCGAGAAGGACAATGTTTGTCCAGTGTGTTTGTGTGTATATGTACGCCTATACGCCATGAAAGTGACTAGCCACTTCATCATTCTTCCAGAGTCAGTCCCCTTATTATTTTGAATGGGCTTGGCGATTATATATTACATTTGTGAAAATGCAGTTGTTTAAAATATATATTTATCAGAATATATTTGAGATTGTGGCTGAATTTACTCCTGCCAGATGCCTTTCAATATAATGTTGCGCTGACGAACATTGCGCTACATTTTTGCCCTTTTAAGGCCATTCAAAAAGCTAACAAATATTAGAAAACTACAGGTCTACTTCCTTGAAAATGTTGCTGCACCTTCGATGCACGTTAACACAACCATTGGAACAAAGTGTTGTTGTAAACTCCATTTACAGTTGGATGAGAGCACAAATGGCCAGCGATCAAGCGTCAGGGTCAACGACACCACAAGTCTCTGTGGCGCAATCAGTTTGTTGTGGTTAGCGCGTTAGACTGTTAATCTAAAGGTTGGTGGTTCGAGCCCACCCAGGGACGACAGTTCTCAGTTTGTTGTGCTCCATGATGTGGATATGACAAGTCTCTGTGGTGCAATTGGTTGGTGAGTTTGACTCTTAATTTAAAAGTTGGTGATTTGAGCCCACCCAGGGATGCTGTCTTTCTGTTTCCTGTGTTCTCCAAGGAACATATAATTTATTCTTATTAATCTGGATAGTATGACAACGTAAAAATGATGTCAATCTGGCATGAATAACCTTAGTATTTATATTTATCTCGCGAGAAGGACAATATTTTGGTCCAGTGTGTTTGTGTGTATATGTACGCCTATACGCTATGAAAGTGACTTGCCACTTCATCATCATTCTTCCAGAGTCAGTCCTTTATTATTTTGAATAGGCTTACGATTATATATTACATTTGTGAAAATGCAGTTGTTTACAATATATATTTATCAGAATATATTTGAGATTGTGGCTGAATTTACTCCTGCCAGATGCCTTTCAATATAATGTTGCGCTGACGAACATTGCGCTATTTTGCCCTTTTAAGGCCATTCAAAAAGCTAACAAATGTTAGAAAACTACAGGTCTACTTCCTTGAAAATGTTGCTGGATGTTGGAGTTTCCTGTTGTCACATGTGTGTTGTTGAACATGAAAGATGACAAGTTGCTATACCTACTGGTAGAAATGGCTGTCAATGGTCTCTGATCTTCTGTTATTCAATAGCTTGATCATTCTCTGTTCTCAAGGAACACTATCATTTATTCTTATTAATCTGGATAGTATGACAACGTAAAATGATGTCAATCTGGCATAATAACCTTAGCATTTATATTTATCTCATGAGAAGGACAATGTTTGTCCAGTGTGTTTGTGTGTGTATGTATGCCTATACGCCATGAAAGTGACTAGCCACTTCATCATTCTTCCAGAGTCAGTCCCCT
>NW_025757914.1:0-5341 GCF_021184085.1 Oncorhynchus gorbuscha | reverse complement strand
TGTTATGCAGGTGAATGAGGACCCAAAAGCGACTTGGCGAAAACAGAGTTTTTAATCCAGTAAGATACTTAACAAAACAAAAGGCATAATACTACTCGTAAAGACGAGAACAGACTGGAGACTTGATCAAGAACTGCAGGTTGCCTCGGGAAGGCACTTGAACCTAGCAGACTCAGACACCTGCTCACCACGCAGCATCTGAGGGAAACACGACACGACAGGGCAAAACATAGACACAGCACGGTGAATATAGACAAGGATCCGACAGGGCAGGAACGGAAAACAAGGAGAGAAATAGGGACTCTAATCAGGGAAAAGGATCGGGAACAGGTGTGGGAAGACTAAATGATTGATTAGGGGAATAGGAACAGCTGGGAGCAGGAACGGAACGATAGAGAGAAGAGAGAGCGAGAGAGTGAGAGAGGGAGGGGAGAGAGAGGGATAGAAAGAGGGAAAGAACCTAATAAGACCAGCAGAGAGAAACGAATAGAAGGGGAAGCACAGGGACAAGACATGATAATCAATGACAAAACATGACAGTACCCCCCACTCACCGAGCGCCTCCTGGCGCACTCGAGGAGGAACCCTGGCGGCAACGGAGGAAATCATCAATAAGCGAACGGTCCAGCACGTCCCGAGACGGAACCCAACTCCTCTCCTCAGGACCGTAACCCTCCCAATCCACTAAGTATTGGTGACCCCGTCCCCGAGAACGCATGTCCATGATCTTACGTACCTTGTAAATAGGTGCGCTCTCGACAAGGACGGGAGGGGGAGGGAAGACGAACGGGGGTGCGAAGAAAGGGCTTGACACAGGAGACATGGAAGACAGGATGGACGCGACGAAGATGTCGCGGAAGAAGCAGTCGCACAGCGACAGGATTGACGACCTGGGAGACACGGAACGGACCAATGAACCGCGGAGTCAACTTACGAGAAGCTGTCGTAAGAGGAAGGTTGCGAGTGGAAAGCCACACTCTCTGGCCGCAACAATACCTTGGACTCTTAATCCTGCGTTTATTGGCGGCTCTCACAGTCTGTGCCCTGTAACGGCAAAGTGCAGACCTCACCCTCCTCCAGGTGCGCTCACAACGTTGGACAAACGCTTGAGCGGAGGGAACGCTGGACTCGGCAAGCTGGGATGAGAACAGAGGAGGCTGGTAACCCAGACTACTCTGAAACGGAGATAACCCGGTAGCAGACGAAGGAAGCGGAGTTGTGAGCGTATTCTGCCCAGGGGAGCTGTTCTGCCCAAGACGCAGGGTTTCTGAAAGAAAGGCTGCGTAGTATGCGACCAATCGTCTGATTGGCCCTCTCTGCTTGACCGTTAGACTGGGGATGAAACCCGGAAGAGAGACTGACGGACGCACCAATCAAACGACAGAACTCCCTCCAAAACTGTGACGTGAATTGCGGACCTCTGTCTGAAACGGCGTCTAACGGGAGGCCATGAATTCTGAACACATTCTCGATGATGATTTGTGCCGTCTCCTTAGCGGAAGGAAGTTTAGCGAGGGGAATGAAATGTGCCGCCTTAGAGAACCTATCGACAACCGTAAGAATCACAGTCTTCCCCGCAGACAAAGGCAGACCGGTAATGAAGTCTAGGGCGATGTGAGACCATGGTCGAGAAGGAATGGGGAGCGGTCTGAGACGACCGGCAGGAGGAGAGTTACCCGACTTAGTCTGCGCGCAGTCCGAACAAGCAGCCACGAAACGGCGCGTGTCACGCTCCTGAGTCGGCCACCAAAAGCGCTGGCGAATAGACGCAAGAGTGCCTCGAACACCGGGATGACCAGCTAACTTGGCAGAGTGAGCCCACTGAAGAACAGCCAGACGAGTGGAAACAGGAACGAAAAGGAGGTTACTAGGACAAGCGCGCGGCGACGCAGTGTGCGTGAGTGCTTGCTTAACCTGTCTTTCAATTCCCCAGACTGTTAACCCGACAACACGCCCATAAGGAAGAATCCCTCGGGATCAGTAGAAGCCACAGAAGAACTAAACAGACGGGATAAGGCATCAGGCTTGGTGTTCTTGCTACCCGGACGGTAAGAAATCACAAACTCGAAACGAGCGAAAAACAACGCCCAACGAGCTTGACGGGCATTAAGTCGTTTGGCAGAACGGATGTACTCAAGGTTCTTATGGTCTGTCCAAACGACAAAAGGAACGGTCGCCCCTCCAACCACTGTCGCCATTCGCCTAGGGCTAAGCGGATGGCGAGCAGTTCACGGTTACCCACATCATAGTTGCGCTCAGATGGCGACAGGCGATGAGAAAAATAAGCGCAAGGATGAACCTTATCGTCAGACTGGAAGCGCTGGGATAGAATGGCTCCCACGCCTACCTCTGAAGCGTCAACCTCGACAATGAATTGTCTAGTGACGTCAGGAGTAACGAGGATAGGAGCGGACGTAAAACGTTCTTTTAGAAGATCAAAAGCTCCCTGGGCGGAACCGGACCACTTAAAACACGTCTTGACAGAAGTAAGAGCTGTGAGAGGGGCAGCAACTTGACCGAAATTACGAATGAAACGCCGATAGAAATTAGCGAAACCTAAAAGCGCTGCAACTCGACACGTGACCTTGGAACGGGCCAATCACTGACAGCTTGGACCTTAGCGGAATCCATCTGAATGCCTTCAGCGGAAATAACGGAACCGAGAAAAGTAACGGAGGAGACATGAAAAGAGCACTTCTCAGCCTTTACGTAGAGACAATTCTCTAAAAGGCGCTGTAGAACACGTCGAACGTGCTGAACATGAATCTCGAGTGACGGTGAAAAAATCAGGATATCGTCAAGATAGACAAAAACAAAGATGTTCAGCATGTCTCTCAGAACATCATTAACTAATGCCTGAAAAACAGCTGGCGCATTGGCGAGACCAAACGGCAGAACCCGGTACTCAAAATGCCCTAACGGAGTGTTAAACGCCGTTTTCCACTCGTCCCCCTCTCTGATGCGCACGAGATGGTAAGCGTTACGAAGGTCCAACTTAGTAAAGCACCTGGCTCCCTGCAGAATCTCGAAGGCTGATGACATAAGGGGAAGCGGATAACGATTCTTAACCGTTATGTCATTCAGCCCTCGATAATCCACGCAGGGGCGCAGAGTACCGTCCTTCTTCTTAACAAAAGAACCCCGCCCCGGCCGGAGAGGAAGAAGGCACTATGGTACCGGCGTCAAGAGACACAGATAAATAATCCTCGAGAGCCTTACGTTCGGGAGCCGACAGAGAGTATAGTCTACCCCGAGGAGGAGTGGTCCCCGGAAGGAGATCAATACTACAATCATACGACCGGTGAGGAGGAAGGGAGTTGGCTCGGGACCGACTGAAGACCGTGCGCAGATCATGATATTCCTCCGGCACTCCTGTCAAATCGCCAGGTTCCTCCTGAGAAGTGGGGACAGAAGAAATGGGAGGGATGGCAGACATTAAACACTTCACATGACAAGAAACGTTCCAGGATAGGATAGAATTACTAGACCAATTAATAGAAGGATTATGACATACTAGCCAGGGATGACCCAAAACAACAGGTGTAAAAGGTGAACGAAAAATCAAAAAAGAAATAGTCTCACTGTGGTTACCAGATACTGTGAGAGTTAAAGGTAGTGTCTCAAATCTGATACTGGGAAGATGACTACCATCTAAGGCAAACATGGGCGTAGGCTTGTCTAACTGTCTGAAAGGAATGTCATGTTTCCGAGCCCATGCTTCGTCCATGAAACAACCCTCAGCCCCAGAGTCAATCAAGGCACTGCATGTAGCACCCGAACCGGTCCAGCGTAGATGGACCGACATAGTAGTACAGGATCTAGATGAAGAGACCTGAGTAGTAGCGCTCACCAGTAGCCCTCCGCTTACTGATGAGCTCTGGCCTTTACTGGACATGAATTGACAAAATGTCCATCAAATCCGCAATAGAGGCACAGGCGGTTGGTGATCCTCCGTTCCCTCTCCTTGGTCGAGATGCGAATACCTCCCAGCTGCATGGGCTCAGTCTCTGAGCCAGAGGAGGAGATGGTTGCGATGCGGAGCAGGGAAACACCGTTGACGCGAGCTCTCTTCCACGAGCTTGGTGACGAAGATCTACCCGTCGTTCTATGCGGATGGCGAGAGCAATCAAAGAGTCCACACTGGAAGGAACCTCCCGAGAGAGAATCTCATCTTTGACCACTGCGTGGAGTCCCTCCAGAAAACGAGCGAGCAGCGCCGGCTCGTTCCAGTCACTAGAGGCAGCAAGAGTGCGAAACTCTATAGAGTAATCCGTTATGGATCGATCACCTTGGCATAGGGAAGCCAGGGCCCTAGAAGCCTCCCCACCAAAAACTGAACGGTCAAAAACCCGAATCATCTCCTCTTTAAAGTTCTGGTAATTGTTAGAACAATCAGCCCTTGCCTCCCAGATAGCTGTGCCCCACTCTCGAGCCCGGCCAGTAAGGAGTGAAATGACGTAAGCAACCCGAGCTCTCTCGCTAGAGTATGTGTTGGGTTGGAGAGAGAACACAATATCACACTGGGTGAGAAAGGAGCGGCACTCCGTGGGCTGCCCGGAGTAGCAAGGTGGGTTATTAACCCTAGGTTCCGGAGGCTCGGCAGGCCAGGAAGTAACAGGTGGCACGAGACGAAGACTCTGGAACTGTCCAGAGAGGTCGGAAACCTGAGCGGCCAGGTTCTCCACGGCATGGCGAGCAGCAGACAATTCCTGCTCGTGTCTGCCGAGCATGGCTCCTTGGATCTCGACGGCAGTGTTACGAGCATCTGTAGTCGCTGGGTCCATTCCTTGGTCGGATCCTTCTGTTATGCAGGTGAATGAGGACCCAAAAGCGACTTGGCGAAAACAGAGTTTTTAATCCAGTAAAGATACTTAACAAAACAAAGGCATAATACTACTCGTAAAGACGAGAACAGACTGGAGACTTGATCAAGAACTGCAGGTTGCCTCGGGAAGGCACTTGAACCTAGCAGACTCAGACACCTGCTCACCACGCAGCATCTGAGGGAAACACGACACGACAGGGCAAAACATAGACACAGCACGGTGAATATAGACAAGGATCCGACAGGGCAGGAACGGAAAACAAGGAGAGAAATAGGGACTCTAATCAGGGAAAAGGATCGGGAACAGGTGTGGGAAGACTAAATGATTGATTAGGGGAATAGGAACAGCTGGGAGCAGGAACGGAACGATAGAGAGAAGAGAGAGCGAGAGAGTGAGAGAGGAGGGGAGAGAGAGGGATAGAAAGAGGGAAAGAACCTAATAAGACCAGCAGAGGGAAACGAATAGAAGGGGAAGCACAGGGACAAGACATGATAATCAATGACAAAACATGACAG
>NW_025757913.1:0-5341 GCF_021184085.1 Oncorhynchus gorbuscha | reverse complement strand
TGTCATGTTTTGTCATTAATTATCATGTCTTGTCCCTGTGCTTCCCCTTCTATTCGTTTCCCTCTGCTGGTCTTATTAGGTTCTTTCCCTCTTTCTATCCCTCTCTCTCCCTCCCTCTCTCACTCTCTCGCTCTCTCTTCTCTCTATCGTTCCGTTCCTGCTCCCAGCTGTTCCTATTCCCCTAATCAATCATTTAGTCTTCCCACACCTGTTCCCGATCCTTTTCCCTGATTAGAGTCCCTATTTCTCTCCTTGTTTTCCGTACCTGCCCTGTCGGATCCTTGTCTATATTCACCGTGCTGTGTCTATGTTTTGCCCTGTCGTGTCGTGTTTCCCTCAGATGCTGCGTGGTGAGCAGGTGTCTGGTCTGCTAGGTTCAAGTGCCTTCCCGAGGCAACCTGCAGTTCTTGATCAAGTCTCCAGTCTGTTCTCGTCTTCTGAGTAGTATTATGCCTTTTGTTTTGTTAAGTATCTTACTGATTAAAACTCTGTTTCGCCAAGTGGCTTTTGGGTCCTCATTCCCTGCATAACAGAAGGATCCGACCAAGGAATGGACCAGCGACTACAGAGGCTGTGTAACACTGCCGTCAAGATCCAAAGGCCATGCTCGGCAGACACGAGCAGGAATTGTCTGCTGCTCGCCATGCCGTGGAGAACCTGGCCGCTCAGGTTTCCGACCTCTCTGGACAGTTCCAGAGTCTTCGTCTCGTGCCACCTGTTACTTCCTGGCCTGCCGAGCCTCCGGAACCTAGGGTTAATAACCCACCTTGCTACTCCGGGCAGCCCCACGGAGTGCCGCTCCTTTCTCACCCAGTGTGATATTGTGTTCTCTCTCAACCCAACACATACTCTAGCGAGAGACTCGGGTTGCTTACGTCATTTCACTCCTTACTGGCCGGGCCGAGAGTGGGGCACAGCTATCTGGGAGGCAAGGGCTGATTGTTCTAACAATTACCAGAACTTTAAAGAGTAGATGATTCCGGGTTTTTGACCGTTCAGTTTTTGGTGGGAGGCTTCTAGGCCCTGGCTTCCCTATGCCAAGGTGATCGATCCATAACGGATTACTCTATAGAGTTTCGTACTCTTGCTGCCTCTAGTGACTGGAACGAGCCGGCGCTGCTCGCTCGTTTTCTGGAGGACTCCACACAGTGGTCAAAGATGAGATTCTCTCTCGGGAGGTTCCTTCCAGTGTGGACTCTTTGATTGCTCTCGCCATCCATGGAACGACGGGTAGATCTTCGTCACCAAGCTCGTGGAAGAGAGCTCGCGTCAACGGTGTTTCCCTGCTCCGCATCGCAACCATCTCCCTCCTCTGGCTCAGAGACTGAGCCCATGCAGCTGGGAGGTATTCGGATCTCGACCAAGGAGAGGGAACGGAGGATCACCAACCGCCTGTGCCTCTATTGCGGATTTGATGGACATTTTGTCAATTCATGTCCAGTAAAGGCCAGAGCTCATCAGTAAGCGGAGGGCTACTGGTGAGCGCTACTACTCAGGTCTCTTCATCTAGATCCTGTACTACTATGTCGGTCCATCTACGCTGGACCGGTTCGGGTGCTACATGCAGTGCCTTGATTGACTCTGGGGCTGAGGGTTGTTTTATGGACGAAGCATGGGTTCGGAAACATAACATTCCTTTCAGACAGTTAGACAAGCCTACGCCCATGTTTGCCTTAGATGGTAGTCATCTTCCCAGTATCAGATTTGAGACACTACCTTTAACTCTCACAGTATCTGGTAACCACAGTGAGACTATTTCTTTTTTGATTTTTCGTTCACCTTTTACACCTGTTGTTTTGGGTCATCCCTGGCTAGTATGTCATAATCCTTCTATTAATTGGTCTTGTAATTCTATCCTATCCTGGAACGTATCTTGTCATGTGAAGTGCTTAATGTCTGCCATTCCTCCCATTTCTTCTGTCCCCACTTCTCAGGAGGAACCTGGCGATTTGACAGGAGTGCCGGAGGAATATCATGATCTGCGCACGGTCTTCAGTCGGTCCCGAGCCAACTCCCTTCCTCCTCACCGGTCGTATGATTGTAGTATTGATCTCCTTCCGGGGACCACTCCTCCTCGGGGTAGACTATACTCTCTGTCGGCTCCCGAACGTAAGGCTCTCGAGGATTATTTATCTGTGTCTCTTGGCGCCGGTACCATAGTGCCTTCTTCCTCTCCGGCCGGGGCGGGTTCTTTTTTGTTAAGAAGAAGGACGGTACTCTGCGCCCTGCGTGGATTATCGAGGCTGAATGACATAACGGTTAAGAATCGTTATCCGCTTCCCCTTATGTCATCAGCCTTCGAGAGATTCTGCAGGGAGCCAGGTGCTTTACTAAGTTGGACCTTTCGTAACGCTTTACCATCTCGTGCGCATCAGAGAGGGGACGAGTGGAAAACGGCGTTTAACACTCCGTTAGGGCATTTTGAGTACCGGGTTCTGCCGTTTGGTCTCGCCAATGCGCCAGCTGTTTTTCAGGCATTAGTTAATGATGTTCTGAGAGACATGCTGAACATCTTTGTTTTTGTCTATCTTGACGATATCCTGATTTTTTTTTCACCGTCACTCGAGATTCATGTTTCAGCACGTTCGACGTGTTCTACAGCGCCTTTTTAGAATTGTCTCTACGTAAAGGCTGAGAAGTGCTCTTTCATGTCTCCTCCGTTACTTTTCTCGGTTCCGTTATTTCCGCTGAAGGCATTCAGATGGATTCCGCTAAGGTCCAAGCTGTCAGTGATTGGCCCGTTCCAAGGTCACGTGTCGAGTTGCAGCGCTTTTTTTTTAGGTTTCGCTAATTTCTATCGGCGTTTCATTCGTAATTTCGGTCAGAGTTGCTGCCCTCTCACAGCTCTTACTTCTGTCAAGACGTGTTTTAAGTGGTCCGGTTCCGCCCAGGAGCTTTTGATCTTCTAAAAGAACGTTTTTACGTCCGCTCCTATCCTCGTTACTCCTGACGTCACTAGACAATTCATTGTCGAGGTTGACGCTTCAGAGGTAGGCGTGGGAGCCATTCTTTCCCAGCGCTTCCAGTCTGACGATAAGGTTCATCCTTGCGCTTATTTTTCTCATCGCCTATCTGTCGCCATCTGGCGCAACTATGATGTGGGTAACCGTGAACTGCTGCGCCATCCGCTTAGCCCTAGGCGAATGGCGACAGTGGTTGGAGGGCGACCGTTCCTTTTGTCGTTTGGACAGACCATAAGAACTCTGAGTACATCCGTTCTGCCAAAACGACTTAATGCCCGTCAAGCTCGTTGGGCGTTGTTTTTCGCTCGTTTCGAGTTTGTGATTTCTTACCGTCCGGGTAGCAAAAACACCAAGCCTGATGCCTTATCCCGTCTGTTTAGTTCTTCTGTGGCTTCTACTGATCCCGAGGGATTCTTCCTTATGGGCGTGTTGTCGGGTTAACAGTCTGGGGAATTGAAAGACAGGTTAAGCAAGCACTCACGCACACTGCGTCGCCGCGCGTATCTTGTCCTAGTAACCTCCTTTTTTCGTTCCTGTTTCCACTCGTCTGGCTGTTCTTCAGTGGGCTCACTCTGCCAAGTTAGCTGGTCATCCCGGTGTTCGAGGCACTCTTGCGTCTATTCGCCAGCGCTTTGGTGGCCGACTCAGGAGAGCGTGACACGCGCCGTTTCGTGGCTGCTTGTTCGGACTGCGCGCAGACTAAGTCGGGTAACTCTCCTCCTGCCGGTCGTCTCAGACCGCTCCCCATTCCTTCTCGGCCATGGTCTCACATCGCCCTAGACTTCATTGCCGGTCTGCCTTTGTCTGCGGGAAGACTGTGATTCTTTCGGTTGTCGATAGGTTCTCTAAGGCGGCACATTTCATTCCCCTCGCTAAACTTCCTTCCGCTAAGGAGACGGCACAAATCATCATCGAGAATGTGTCCAGAATTCATGGCCTCCCGTTAGGCGCTCGTTTCAGACAGAGGTCCGCAATTCACATCACAGTTTTGGAGGGAGTTCTGTCGTTTGATTGCGCGTCCGTCAGTCTCTCTTCCGGGTTTCATCCCCAGTCTAACGGTCAAGCAGAGAGGGCCAATCAGACGATTGGTCGCATACTACGCAGCCTTTCTTTCAGAAACCCTGCATCTTGGGCAGAACAGCTCCCCTGGGCAGAATACGCTCACAACTCGCTTCCTTCGTCTGCTACCGGGTTATCTCCGTTTCAGAGTAGTCTGGGTTACCAGCCTCCTCTGTTCTCATCCCAGCTTGCTGAGTCCAGCGTTCCCTCCGCTCAAGCGTTTGTCCAACGTTGTGAGCGCACCTGGAGGAGGGTGAGGTCTGCACTTTGCCGTTACAGGGCACAGACTGTTAGAGCCGCCAATAAACGCAGGATTAAGAGTCCAAGGTATTGTTGCGGCCAGAGTGTGGCTTTCCACTCGCAACCTTCCTCTTACGACAGCTTCTCGTAAGTTGACTCCGCGGTTCATTGGTCCGTTCCGTGTCTCCCAGGTCGTCAATCCTGTCGGCTGTGCGACTGCTTCTTCCGCGACATCTTCGTCGCGTCCATCCTGTCTTCCATGTCTCCTGTGTCAAGCCCCTTTCTTCGCACCCCGTTCGTCTTCCCTCCCCCTCCCGTCCTTGTCGAGAGCGCACCTTTTTACAAGGTACGTAAGATCATGGACATGCGTTCTCGGGGACGGGGTCACCAATACTTAGTGGATTGGGAGGGTTACGGTCCTGAGGAGAGGAGTTGGGTTCCGTCTCGGGACGTGCTGGACCGTTCGCTTATTGATGATTCCTCCGTTGCCGCCAGGGTTCTCTCGGTGCGCCAGGAGGCGCTCGGTGAGTGGGGGGGGTACTGTCATGTTTTGTCATTAATTATCATGTCTTGTCCCTGTGCTTCCCCTTCTATTCGTTTCCCTCTGCTGGTCTTATTAGGTTCTTTCCCTCTTTCTATCCCTCTCTCTCCCCTCCTCTCTCACTCTCTCGCTCTCTCTTCTCTCTATCGTTCCGTTCCTGCTCCCAGCTGTTCCTATTCCCCTAATCAATCATTTAGTCTTCCCACACCTGTTCCCGATCCTTTTCCCTGATTAGAGTCCCTATTTCTCTCCTTGTTTTCCGTACCTGCCCTGTCGGATCCTTGTCTATATTCACCGTGCTGTGTCTATGTTTGCCCTGTCGTGTCGTGTTTCCCTCAGATGCTGCGTGGTGAGCAGGTGTCTGAGTCTGCTAGGTTCAAGTGCCTTCCGAGGCAACCTGCAGTTCTTGATCAAGTCTCAGTCTGTTCTCGTCTTTACGAGTAGTATTATGCCTTTGTTTTGTTAAGTATTTTACTGGATTAAAACTCTGTTTTTTTCGCCAAGTCGCTTTTTGGGTCCTCATTCACCTGCATAACAT
>NW_025757912.1:0-5342 GCF_021184085.1 Oncorhynchus gorbuscha | reverse complement strand
GTCATGTTTTGTCATTAATTATCATGTCTTGTCCCTGTGCTTCCCATTCTATTCGTTTCCCTCTGCTGGTCTTATTAGGTTCTTTCCCTCTTTCTATCCCTCTCTCTCCCCTCCCTCTCTCACTCTCTCGCTCTCTCTTCTCTCTATCGTTCCGTTCCTGCTCCCAGCTGTTCCTATTCCCCTAATCATCATTTAGTCTTCCCACACCTGTTCCCGATCCTTTTCCCTGATTAGAGTCCCTATTTCTCTTCTTGTTTTCCGTACCTGCCCTGTCGGATCCTCATCTATAATTCACCGTGCTGTGTCTATGTTTTGCCCTGTCGTGTCGTGTTTCCCTCAGATGCTGCGTGGTGAGCAGGTGTCTGAGTCTGCTAGGTTCAAGTGCCTTCCCGAGGCAACCTGCAGTTCTCGATCAAGTCTCCAGTCTGTTCTCGTCTTTACGAGTAGTATTATGCTTTTTGTTTTGTAAAGTTTATTACTGGATTAAATACTCTGTTTTCGCCAAGTCGCTTTTGGGTCCTCATTCACCTGCATGACAGAAGGATCCGACCGAGGAATGGACCCAGCGACTACAGACGCTCGTAACACTGCCGTCGAGATCCAAGGAGCCATGCTCGGCAGACACGAGCAGGAATTGTCTGCTGCTCGCCATGCCGTGGAGAACCTGGCCGCTCAGGTTTCCGACCTCTCTGGACAGTTCCAGAGTCTTCGTCTCGTGCCACCTGTTACTTCCTGGCCTGCCGAGCCTCCAGAACCTAGGGTTAATAACCCACCTTGCTACTCCGGGCAGCCCACTGAGTGCCGCTCCTTTCTCACCCAGTGTGAGATTGTGTTCTCTCTCCAACCCAACACATACTCTAGAGAGAGAGCTCGGGTTGCTTACGTCATTTCACTCCTTACTGGCCGGGCCCGAGAGTGGGGCACAGCTATCTGGGAGGCAAGGGCTGATTGTTCTAACAATTACCAGAACTTTAAAGAGGAGATGATTCGGGTTTTTGACCGTTCAGTTTTTGGTGGGGAGGCTTCTAGGGTCCTGGCTTCCCTATGCCAAGGTGATCGATCCATAACGGATTACTCTATAGAGTTTCGTACTCTTGCTGCCTCTAGTGACTGGAACGAGCCGGCGCTGCTCGCTCGTTTTCTGGAGGGACTCCACACAGTGGTCAAAGATGAGATTCTCTCTCGGGAGGTTCCTTCCAGTGTGGACTCTTTGATTGCTCTCGCCATCCGCATAGAACGACGGGTAGATCTTCGTCACCAGGCTCGTGGAAGAGAGCTCGCATCAACGGTGTTTCCCTGCTCCGCATCGCAACCATCTCCCTCCTCTGGCTCTGAGACTGAGCCCATGCAGCTGGGAGGGATTCGCATCTCGACTAAGGAGAGGGAACGGAGGATCACCAACCGCCTGTGCCTCTATTGCGGATTTGATGGACATTTTGTTAATTCATGTCCAGTAAGAGGCCAGAGCCCATCAGTAAGCGGAGGGCTACTGGTGAGCGCTACTACTCAGGTCTCTTCATCTAGATCCTGTACTACTATGTCGGTCCATCTACGCTGGACCGGTTCGGGTGCTACATGCAGTGCCTTGATTGACTCTGGGGCTGAGGGTTGTTTCATGGACGAAGCATGGGTTCGGAAACATAACATTCCTTTCAGACAGTTAGACAAGCCTACGCCCATGTTTGCCTTAGATGGTAGTCATCTTCCCAGTATCAGATTTGAGACACTACCTTTAACTCTCACAGTATCTGGTAACCACAGTGAGACTATTTCTTTTTTGATTTTTCGTTCACCTTTCACACCTGTTGTTTTGGGTCATCCCTGGCTAGTATGTCATAATCCTTCTATTAATTGGTCTTGTAATTCTATCCTATCCTGGAACGTATCTTGTCATGTGAAGTGCTTAATGTCTGCCATCCCTCCCATTTCTTCTGTCCCCACTTCTCAGGAGGAACCTGGCGATTTGACAGGAGTGCCGGAGGAATATCATGATCTGCGCACGGTCTTCAGTCGGTCCCGAGCCAACTCCCTTCCTCCTCACCGGTCGTATGATTGTAGTATTGATCTCCTTCCGGGGACCACTCCTCCTCGGGGTAGACTATACTCTCTGTCGGCTCCCGAACGTAAGGCTCTCGAGGATTATTTATCTGTGTCTCTTGACGCCGGTACCATAGTGCCTTCTTCCTCTCCGGCCGGGGCGGGGTTCTTTTTGTTAAGAAGAAGGACGGTACTCTGCGCCCCTGCGTGGATTATCGAGGGCTGAATGACATAACGGTTAAGAATCGTTATCCGCTTCCCCTTATGTCATCAGCCTTCGAGATTCTGCAGGGAGCCAGGTGCTTTACTAAGTTGGACCTTCGTAACGCTTACCATCTCGTGCGCATCAGAGAGGGGGACGAGTGGAAAACGGCGTTTAACACTCCGTTAGGGCATTTTGAGTACCGGGTTCTGCCGTTTGGTCTCGCCAATGCGCCAGCTGTTTTTCAGGCATTAGTTAATGATGTTCTGAGAGACATGCTGAACATCTTTGTTTTTGTCTATCTTGACGATATCCTGATTTTTTCACCGTCACTCGAGATTCATGTTCAGCACGTTCGACGTGTTCTACAGCGCCTTTTAGAGAATTGTCTCTACGTAAAGGCTGAGAAGTGCTCTTTTCATGTCTCCTCCGTTACTTTTCTCGGTTCCGTTATTTCCGCTGAAGGCATTCAGATGGATTCCGCTAAGGTCCAAGCTGTCAGTGATTGGCCCGTTCCAAGGTCACGTGTCGAGTTGCAGCGCTTTAGGTTTCGCTAATTTCTATCGGCGTTTCATTCGTAATTTCGGTCAAGTTGCTGCCCCTCTCACAGCTCTTACTTCTGTCAAGACGTGTTTTAAGTGGTCCGGTTCCGCCCAGGGAGCTTTTGATCTTCTAAAAGAACGTTTTACGTCCGCTCCTATCCTCGTTACTCCTGACGTCACTAGACAATTCATTGTCGAGGTTGACGCTTCAGAGGTAGGCGTGGGAGCCATTCTATCCCAGCGCTTCCAGTCTGACGATAAGGTTCATCCTTGCGCTTATTTTTCTCATCGCCTGTCGCCATCTGAGCGCAACTATGATGTGGGTAACCGTGAACTGCTCGCCATCCGCTTAGCCCTAGGCGAATGGCGACAGTGGTTGGAGGGGGCGACCGTTCCTTTTGTCGTTTGGACAGACCATAAGAACCTTGAGTACATCCGTTCTGCCAAACGACTTAATGCCCGTCAAGCTCGTTGGGCGTTGTTTTTCGCTCGTTTCGAGTTTGTGATTTCTTACCGTCCGGGTAGCAAGAACACCAAGCCTGATGCCTTATCCCGTCTGTTTAGTTCTTCTGTGGCTTCTACTGATCCCGAGGGGATTCTTCCTTATGGGCGTGTTGTCGGGTTGACAGTCTGGGGAATTGAAAGACAGGTTAAGCAAGCACTCACGCACACTGCGTCGCCGCGCGCTTGTCCTAGTAACCTCCTTTTCGTTCCTGTTTCCACTCGTCTGGCTGTTCTTCAGTGGGCTCACTCTGCCAAGTTAGCTGGTCATCCCGGTGTTCGAGGCACTCTTGCGTCTATTCGCCAGCGCTTTTGGTGGCCGACTCAGGAGCGTGACACGCGCCGTTTCGTGGCTGCTTGTTCGGACTGCGCGCAGACTAAGTCGGGTAACTCTCCTCCTGCCGGTCGTCTCAGACCGCTCCCCATTCCTTCTCGACCATGGTCTCACATCGCCCTAGACTTCATTACCGGTCTGCCTTTGTCTGCGGGGAAGACTGTGATTCTTACGGTTGTCGATAGGTTCTCTAAGGCGGCACATTTCATTCCCCTCGCTAAACTTCCTTCCGCTAAGGAGACGGCACAAATCATTATCGAGAATGTGTTCAGAATTCATGGCCTCCCGTTAGACGCCGTTTCAGACAGAGGCCCGCAATTCACGTCACAGTTTTGGAGGGAGTTCTGTCGTTTGATTGGTGCGTCCGTCAGTCTCTCTTCCGGGTTTCATCCCCAGTCTAACGGTCAAGCAGAGAGGGCCAATCAGACGATTGGTCGCATACTACGCAGCCTTTCTTTCAGAAACCCTGCGTCTTGGGCAGAACAGCTCCCCTGGGCAGAATACGCTCACAACTCGCTTCCTTCGTCTGCTACCGGGTTATCTCCGTTTCAGAGTAGTCTGGGTTACCAGCCTCCTCTATTCTCTTCCCAGCTTGCCGAGTCCAGCGTTCCCTCCGCTCAAGCGTTTGTCCAACGTTGTGAGCGCACCTGGAGGAGGGTGAGGTCTGCACTTTGCCGCTACAGGGCACAGACTGTGAGAGCCGCCAATAAACGCAGGATTAAGAGTCCTAGGTATTGTTGCGGCCAGAGAGTGTGGCTTTCCACTCGCAACCTTCCTCTTACGACAGCTTCTCGTAAGTTGACTCCGCGGTTCATTGGTCCGTTCCGTGTCTCCCAGGTCGTCAATCCTGTCGCTGTGCGACTGCTTCTTCCGCGACATCTTCGTCGCGTCCATCCTGTCTTCCATGTCTCCTGTGTTAAGCCCTTTCTTCGCACCCCGTTCGTCTTCCCTCCCCCTCCCGTCCTTGTCGAGAGCGCACCTATTTACAAGGTACATAAGATCATGGACATGCGTTCTCGGGGACGGGGTCACCAATACTTAGTGGATTGGGAGGGTTACGGTCCTGAGGAGAGGAGTTGGGTTCCGTCTCGGGACGTGCTGGACCGTTCACTCATTGATGATTTCCTCCGTTGCCGCCAGGATTCCTCCTCGAGTGCGCCAGGAGGCGCTCGGTGAGTGGGGGGTACTGTCATGTTTTGTCATTAATTATCATGTCTTGTCCCTGTGCTTCCCATTCTATTCGTTTCCCTCTGCTGGTCTTATTAGGTTCTTTCCCTCTTTCTATCCCTCTCTCTCCCCTCCCTCTCTCACTCTCTCGCTCTCTCTTCTCTCTATCGTTCCGTTCCTGCTCCCAGCTGTTCCTATTCCCCTAATCATCATTTAGTCTTCCCACACCTGTTCCCGATCCTTTTCCCTGATTAGAGTCCCTATTTCTCTTCTTGTTTTCCGTACCTGCCCTGTCGGATCCTCATCTATAATTCACCGTGCTGTGTCTATGTTTTGCCCTGTCGTGTCGTGTTTCCCTCAGATGCTGCGTGGTGAGCAGGTGTCTGAGTCTGCTAGGTTCAAGTGCCTTCCCGAGGCAACCTGCAGTTCTCGATCAAGTCTCCAGTCTGTTCTCGTCTTTACGAGTAGTATTATGCTTTTTGTTTTGTAAAGTTTATTACTGGATTAAATACTCTGTTTTCGCCAAGTCGCTTTTGGGTCCTCATTCACCTGCATGACA
>NW_025757911.1:0-5342 GCF_021184085.1 Oncorhynchus gorbuscha | reverse complement strand
TTGAACTGCAGGTTGCCTCGGGAAGGCACTTGAACGTAGCAGACTCAGACACCTGCTCACCACGCAGCATCTGAGGGAAACACGACACGACAGGGCGATACACAGACACAGCACGGTGAACAATAGACAAGGATCCGACAGGGCAGAAACGGAAAACAAGGGGAGAAATAGGGACTCTAATCAGGGGGAAAGATAGGGAACAGGTGTGGGAAGACTAAATGATTGATTAGGGAATAGGAACAGCTGGGAGCAGGAACGGAGCGATAGAGAGAAGAGAGAGAGGGAGGAAGAGAGAAAGAGGGGAACGAACCTAAAAAGACCAGCAGGGGGAAAACGAACAGAGGGAAAAGCAAAATGACAAGACAAAATAAGACAAAACATGACACCAGGAGCTGTGCCAGGCCCTCCACGTCTGTTGACTCATCCAGCTGTAACAGACATATACCAGGAGCTGTGCCAGGCCCTCCACGTCTGTTGACTCATCCAGCTGTAACAGACATATACCAGGAGCTGTGCCAGGCCTGTTGACTCATCCAGCTGTAACAGACATATACCAGGAGCTGTGCCAGGCCCTCCACGTCTGTTGACTCATCCAGCTGTAACAGGCATATACCAGGAGCTGTGCCAGGCCTGTTGACTCATCCAGCTGTAACAGACATATACCAGGAGCTGTGCCAGGCCCTCCACGTCTGTTGACTCATCCAGCTGTAACAGACATATACCAGGAGCTGTGCCACGTCTGTTGACTCATCCAGCTGTAACGCATATAATTCACTGGCTTGTATGCGAAGCAGTAATTGTTTCAAAACATCTTCTGCCGTGTCACTGATGCATCATAAAACAGTGTTGTTTGATGAAGGCATTGTCTGTATAGTTTTTTGGGGACTTTTCCCCCAGCATCGTTCCAACCATATCCGCGGCAGCAGGAAGAATTAAGTCCTCCACAATAGCATGGTGTTTGCCTGTCCTAACCAGTCGGTAGCTCACCATATAAGACGCTTCTAGCCCCTTCTTATTAATGGTATCTGTTGCCATGATACATGTCTTACTACTCGAAAGTCATCTTAATTCTCGCTCAAAACTCCTGTGGCTTATTTTTCAAATTAGCATGTTTTGTTTCTAAATGTCTGCGGAAGAGTGAAGGTTTCATCGAGTTGTGAGATAATACTTCTGCACATATAACACACTTGTGGCTGAGTAAAGGCACTATTCCCAACATAGGTGAACCCCAAATCAATGTAGTTCTCATCATATTTGCGCCTATACGATGGTCCAACGTCCCAGTCTGTTGTTCGGTGCTTTCCTGGGTAAGTGGGCAGTAGCTCGTCGGCTGCAACAGATTCACACCTGTCAGTGTCCATGCTAGCTGAGCTAACAACATGTAGAATTACTGATGCTAGCTGGGATAACAACATGTAGAATTACTGATGCTAGCATTGGATGTGCTTGTGGAAGCAGAACAACTTGTGTCGTTGACAGGTGCAGGTGTAGTACTGCTGGTAGTAGCAGTATGATGTCCTTGTAGTAGTAGCAGTATGATGTCCTAGTAGTAGTAGCAGTATGATGTCCTAGTAGTAGTAGCAGTACTACCAGTAGAGCTGGTATGTGTCTCCATGGGGCCTTGACTACGGACCATTAGTGGAATTCGAACATCCACAACCTTGGCCATCACTTCTCTCTTTGACGAATGTCTGATTACACATGTTATTCATTTAGGAACACACATGTATATTATGTCTTTTTGTTCATAAACCATCTTCCCCCTTTTTTTTTTACTGTTGTGTTATTTTTGTGTATATTTCTGTATAGTTTTGAGTTCGGTGTAATGAAGTTGACCTGGTTAACCCAGGTAGGGAAGCTGGGGAGAGAGAATGTCCGAGAGAGGAACCACAATGACGTCTCCTCCACCAAGGCCTCCATAAATACTGTCCCTACCAGGTAGAAAACATGACAACCTACCAAACCAACCCGCAAGGTAAGCAGCCTAATCTGTGATCTTGGTTGTAGTATTACAACAGGTCTCTCTTACAAAATAGATTTATGATCTCCTGTAGCGTGTAGTCTATAGGATTAGATAAGGCTGACCTGTAGCGTGTAGTCTATAGGATTAGATAAGGCTGACCTGTAGCGTGTAGTCTATAGGATTAGATAAGGCTGACCTGTAGCGTGTAGTCTATAGGATTAGATAAGGCTGACCTGTAGCGTGTAGTCTATAGGATTAGATAAGGCTGACCTGTAGCGTGTAGTCTATAGGATTATTAGATAAGGCTGACCTAAATCAAAACAAGTTATCTGACTGTAATTTATTCTTTCCAGGTGAACTGTGATATTTTCGCATTATTATTCAAACTGAAGAAAGACAAATCTCCCGGAGCCAATATGAAGTTCAGCACGGTCCAACTCGTAGCCGCTGTGGTCGTGGTGATGAGCGTCTGTCTGCTGCGCGAATCCGTGGCGCACTCCATCCATCGCCCGCTCAGCGCCCCCCTGCACAGCGTGGATACCGACACCATGGTGCAGCAGGTGGCTCAACATGTAAGTTACTTGATCATATTTCATATTCCATAATGGCTTATAATTGTAGGACTAAACTAAATATATTCTATTTGTAGAACTAGTAGCCTATTATTTAGTCCTTTTATTCGGGTTTATTTCATTATGATTATGACTTTAAAAAGCCTAATGATGCCATTCCTGTCTGTTTCAACAGGCGCAAAGTTCTGACACCGATACTGACACTAAACTGATGCCTGACATCGATACTAAAAAGGTCTGTCTATTAAACCAATGAGTAATGTCATGGTAATCCATGTCTAGCCTACATTATTTTACAGCTTGGTGTGAAATGGTATTTAGTTTAGTGTTGTATTTTCTATTTCTACCACCTGATGCAGCTGTAGGCAATACTAACCATATCATACTAATGAATTGATGCCTTTGAACTGAACTTTGAACTGATGTCTCCAACGGCAGAACCACAGAGACATCTGCTGCCTGCATGCTAACATCCTGGACTTCTACCTGAGTAACATCCTGACCACTAAGGAGAAGCAGGACAAGCATCATCCTAAACTCCCTGCCCTGAAGGAAGACCTGGCCCGAGTCAGCAGAGACCTGAAGGAACACGGCTGTGTAAGTCTCTGTCATCTGCTTCACCTACACTCCTTTGTTTCATCCCTTTCTCTCTTCATCCATGTTTCTCTCTGTCTGTCTGTCTGTCTGTCTGTCTGTCTGTCTGTCTGTCTGTCTGTCTGTCTGTCTGTCTGTCTGTCTGTCTGTCTGTCTGTCTGTCTGTCTGTCTGTCTGTCTGTCTGTCTGTCTGTCTGTCTGTCTGTCTGTCTGTCTGTCTGTCTGTCTGTCTGTCTGTCTGTCTGTCTGTCTGTCTGTCTGTCTGTCTGTCTGTCTGTCTGTCTGTCTGTCTGTCTGTCTGTCTGTCTGTCTGTCTGTCTGTCTGTCTGTCTGTGATCTTAAGTGTGATATTGTGTAGAGATGGTGTTTATATCAGAGAAAGTGACTGATTTTCTCTCTTAGTCAGAGATCTTAAGTGTGATATTGTGTAGAGATGGTGTTTATATCAGAGAAAGTGACTGATTTTCTCTCTTAGTCAGAGATCTTAAGTGTGATATTGTGTAGAGATGGTGTTTATATCAGAGAAAGTGACTGATTTTCTTTCTTTCTTCAAGGCTATTAAACACTACAATGACCACCACCACAGCATTGCTTTCCGCAAGAAGTTCTCCGAGGTGATTCTCCAGGACACCCTGTTCAGACTTGATCATTTTCATACTTGTCACAAAGAAACACGATAAACAAAGTTATGAACAAGAGTTAATGCAAGAATCAAAGTGAAAATGAATCCATTGAACATTTGATTGAATGTGATCTTTGTCTAAAACCTCCATTGTTTTTGGTTTGTTGTTTCAGATGGAGGAGGGGAAAGGGATCAAGAAAGCCATTGGAGAGATTGACATCCTCTTCACCTTCCTGAAAGACTTCTGTGTGCATGCCTAGATCCAACATCATCCTATATCATCACATAGAGATGTACATCTAGATCCAACATCATCCTATATCATCACATAGAGATGTACATCTAGATCCAACATCATCCTATATCATCACATAGAGATGTACATCTAGATCCAACATCATCCTATATCATCACATAGAGATGTACATCTAGATCCAACATCATCCTATATCATCACATAGAGATGTACATCTAGATCCAACATCATCCTATATCATCACATAGAGATGTACATCTAGATCCAACATCATCCTATATCATCACATAGAGATGTACATCTAGATCCAACATCATCCTATATCATCACATAGAGATGTACATCTAGATCCAACATCATCCTATATCATCACATAGAGATGTACATCCAGGTTTTAGTCATGCTATGTTTCTGTACCCGATATCCTATAAGGATATTGTGTGTTATATTTGTATTCATTTTGCATTGTTATTTATTATTGATCTATTTATTGTTGTTGCTAAGCAACATGCAAACTGGTGAAATGTATTTAAAATGCATCAGGATTCTGTTGACATCAGATGTGCAGGGTCTTGAGCATTTCATATGTAGCCCCATGGTGGCCCTTACTTTCTACATCTTGTGCTGGACACAATAATAATACTATATTTATTTAAGTTTTTGGAGAATATATTTAAACAGAGAATTTATTCCATTTTTAAGTTATGATCATTGTTTTAATGATTATGAAATGTTTAAGTTATTATTACATCTATTGAGCAAATGTGTATTTTGCTATAAAGTGATTGTATTTATATAGGAAGTGAATGCAGCTGTCTGTAACATGGGGAAATGTATTGAATTTACCACTGTGTTTGTAACCTAAGATTCCTAACATAAAACACTTTTCAAAAGCACATTCTTCTTGTCAAATATATTATTGTCTTTACACAGTGTACGTTATAGACTTAGACAGACGTGGAATAACTTTAAATGTGTACAGCAGTAGTTATATAGGAGGAGTCTTGACTAGAATACAGTAGTTATATAGGAGGAGTCTTGACTAGAATACAGTAGTTATATAGGAGGAGTCTTGACTAGAATACAGTAGTTATATAGGAGGAGTCTTGACTAGAATACAGTATAGACAGATTGGGCCAGTTTCCTGAAGATTCTCCATTGAGTCCAGTACTAGACTTCATCTGAGTCCGGAAAACATCTACAGACTGTGATATTGAAATAGGAATAATTTTCAGTAAAATTACACAGGCAATTTAGGCCTTCATTATTATAGCAAACAATATATAATATGTCTCAAATCAGTGAGAGTTGATGACAGAAGCAGATGTGCTGTCA
>NW_025757910.1:0-5342 GCF_021184085.1 Oncorhynchus gorbuscha | reverse complement strand
TGTCATGCAGGTGAATGAGGACCCAAAAGCGACTTGGCGAAAACAGAGTATTTAATCCAGAATAAACTTTACAAAACAAAAAGCATAATACTACACGTAAAGACAAGAACAGACTGGAGACTTGATCGAACTGCAGATTGCCTCGCGGGAAGGCACTTGAACCTAGCAGACTCCAGACACCTGCTCACCACGCAGCATCTGAAGGAAACACGACACGACAGGGCAAAACATAGACACAGCACGGTGAATTATATATGAGGATCCGACAGGGCAGGTACGGGAAACAAGGAGGTGAAATAGGGACTCTAATCAGGGAAAAGGATCGGGAACAGGTGTGGGAAGACTAAATGATGATTAGGGGAATAGGAACAGCTGGGAGCAGGAACAGAGCGATAGAGAGAGAGAGCGAGAGTGAGAGAGAGGAGGGGAGAGAGAGGATAGAAAGAGGAAAGAACCTAATAAGACCAGCAGAGGGAAAACGAATAGAATGGGAAGCACAGGGACAAGACATGATAATAAATGACAAAACATGACAGTACCCCCCACTCACCGAGCGCCTCTGGCGCACTCGAGAGGAATCCTGGCGGCAACGGAGGAAATCATCAATGAGTGAACGGTCCAGCCGTCCCGGGGACGGAACCCAGCTCCTCTCCTCAGGACCGTAGCCCTCCCAATCCACTAAGTATTGGTGACCCCGTCCCGAGAACGCATGTCCATGATCTTATGTACCTTGTAAATGGAGGTGCGCTCTCGACAAGGACGGGAGGGGAGGAAGACGAACGGGGGTGCGAAGAAAAGGCTTAACACAGGAGACATGGAAGACAGGATGGACGCGAAAAGCGAAGATGTCGCGGAAGAAGCAGTCGCACAGCGACAGGATTGACGACCTGGGAGACACGGAACGGACCAATGAACCGCGGAGTCAACTTACGAGAAGCTGTCGTAAGAGGAAGGTTGCGAGTGGAAAGCCACACTCTCTGGCCGCAACAATACCTAGGACTCTTAATCCTGCGTTTATTGGCGGCTCTCACAGTCTGTGCCCTGTAGCGGCAAAGTGCAGACCTCACCCTCCTCCAGGTGCGCTCACAACGTTGGACAAACGCTTGAGCGGAGGGAACGCTGGACTCGGCAAGCTGGGAAGAGAATAGAGGAGGCTGGTAACCCAGACTACTCTGAAACGGAGATAACCCGGTAGCAGACGAAGGAAGCGAGTTGTGAGCGTATTCTGCCCAGGGGAGCTGTTCTGCCCAAGACGCAGGGTTTCTGAAAGAAAGGCTGCGTAGTATGCGACCAATCGTCTGATTGGCCCTCTCTGCTTGACCGTTAGACTGGGGATGAAACCCGGAAGAGAGACTGACGGACGCACCAATCAAACGACAGAACTCCCTCCAAAACTGTGACGTGAATTGCGGGCCTCTGTCTGAAACGGCGTCTAACGGGAGGCCATGAATTCTGAACACATTCTCGATAATGATTTGTGCCGTCTCCTTAGCGGAAGGAAGTTTAGCGAGGGGAATGAAATGTGCCGCCTTAGAGAACCTATCGACAACCGTAAGAATCACAGTCTTCCCCGCAGACAAAGGCAGACCGGTAATGAAGTCTAGGGCGATGTGAGACCATGGTCGAGAAGGAATGGGGAGCGGTCTGAGACGACCGGCAGGAGGAGAGTTACCCGACTTAGTCTGCGCGCAGTCCGAACAAGCAGCCACGAAACGGCGCGTGTCACGCTCCTGAGTCGGCCACCAAAATCGCTGGCGAATAGACGCAAGAGTGCCTCGAACACCGGGATGACCAGCTAACTTGGCAGAGTGAGCCCACTGAAGAACAGCCAGACGAGTGGAAACAGGAACGAAAAGGAGGTTACTAGGACAAGCGCGCGGCGACGCAGTGTGCGTGAGTGCTTGCTTAACCTGTCTTTCAATTCCCCAGACTGTCAACCCGACAACACGCCCATAAGGAAGAATCCCCTCGGGATCAGTAGAAGCCACAGAAGAACTAAACAGACGGGATAAGGCATCAGGCTTGGTGTTCTTGCTACCCGGACGGTAAGAAATCACAAACTCGAAACGAGCGAAAAACAACGCCCAACGAGCTTGACGGGCATTAAGTCGTTTGGCAGAACGGATGTACTCAAGGTTCTTATGGTCTGTCCAAACGACAAAAGGAACGGTCGCCCCCTCAACCACTGTCGCCATTCGCCTAGGGCTAAGCGGATGGCGAGCAGTTCACGGTTACCCACATCATAGTTGCGCTCAGATGGCGACAGGCGATGAGAAAAATAAGCGCAAGGATGAACCTTATCGTCAGACTGGAAGCGCTGGGATAGAATGGCTCCCACGCCTACCTCTGAAGCGTCAACCTCGACAATGAATTGTCTAGTGACGTCAGGAGTAACGAGGATAGGAGCGGACGTAAAACGTTCTTTTAGAAGATCAAAAGCTCCCTGGGCGGAACCGGACCACTTAAAACACGTCTTGACAGAAGTAAGAGCTGTGAGAGGGGCAGCAACTTGACCGAAATTACGAATGAAACGCCGATAGAAATTAGCGAAACCTAAAAGCGCTGCAACTCGACACGTGACCTTGGAACGGGCCAATCACTGACAGCTTGGACCTTAGCGGAATCCATCTGAATGCCTTCAGCGGAAATAACGGAACCGAGAAAAGTAACGGAGGAGACATGAAAAGAGCACTTCTCAGCCTTTACGTAGAGACAATTCTCTAAAAGGCGCTGTAGAACACGTCGAACGTGCTGAACATGAATCTCGAGTGACGGTGAAAAAATCAGGATATCGTCAAGATAGACAAAAACAAAGATGTTCAGCATGTCTCTCAGAACATCATTAACTAATGCCTGAAAAACAGCTGGCGCATTGGCGAGACCAAACGGCAGAACCCGGTACTCAAAATGCCCTAACGGAGTGTTAAACGCCGTTTTCCACTCGTCCCCCTCTCTGATGCGCACGAGATGGTAAGCGTTACGAAGGTCCAACTTAGTAAAGCACCTGGCTCCCTGCAGAATCTCGAAGGCTGATGACATAAGGGGAAGCGGATAACGATTCTTAACCGTTATGTCATTCAGCCCTCGATAATCCACGCAGGGGCGCAGAGTACCGTCCTTCTTCTTAACAAAAAAGAACCCCGCCCCGGCCGGAGAGGAAGAAGGCACTATGGTACCGGCGTCAAGAGACACAGATAAATAATCCTCGAGAGCCTTACGTTCGGGAGCCGACAGAGAGTATAGTCTACCCCGAGGAGGAGTGGTCCCCGGAAGGAGATCAATACTACAATCATACGACCGGTGAGGAGGAAGGGAGTTGGCTCGGGACCGACTGAAGACCGTGCGCAGATCATGATATTCCTCCGGCACTCCTGTCAAATCGCCAGGTTCCTCCTGAGAAGTGGGGACAGAAGAAATGGGAGGGATGGCAGACATTAAGCACTTCACATGACAAGATACGTTCCAGGATAGGATAGAATTACAAGACCAATTAATAGAAGGATTATGACATACTAGCCAGGGATGACCCAAAACAACAGGTGTGAAAGGTGAACGAAAAATCAAAAAAGAAATAGTCTCACTGTGGTTACCAGATACTGTGAGAGTTAAAGGTAGTGTCTCAAATCTGATACTGGGAAGATGACTACCATCTAAGGCAAACATGGGCGTAGGCTTGTCTAACTGTCTGAAAGGAATGTTATGTTTCCGAACCCATGCTTCGTCCATGAAACAACCCTCAGCCCCAGAGTCAATCAAGGCACTGCATGTAGCACCCGAACCGGTCCAGCGTAGATGGACCGACATAGTAGTACAAGATCTAGATGAAGAGACCTGAGTAGTAGCGCTCACCAGTAGCCCTCCGCTTACTGATGGGCTCTGGCCTCTTACTGGACATGAATTAACAAAATGTCCATCAAATCCGCAATAGAGGCACAGGCGGTTGGTGATCCTCCGTTCCCTCTCCTTAGTCGAGATGCGAATCCCTCCCAGCTGCATGGGCTCAGTCTCAGAGCCAGAGGAGGGAGATGGTTGCGATGCGGAGCAGGGAAACACCGTTGATGCGAGCTCTCTTCCACGAGCCTGGTGACGAAGATCTACCCGTCGTTCTATGCGGATGGCGAGAGCAATCAAAGAGTCCACACTGGAAGGAACCTCCCGAGAGAGAATCTCATCTTTGACCACTGTGTGGAGTCCCTCCAGAAAACGAGCGAGCAGCGCCGGCTCGTTCCAGTCACTAGAGGCAGCAAGAGTACGAAACTCTATAGAGTAATCCGTTATGGATCGATCACCTTGGCATAGGGAAGCCAGGACCCTAGAAGCCTCCCCACCAAAAACTGAACGGTCAAAAACCCGAATCATCTCCTCTTTAAAGTTCTGGTAATTGTTAGAACAATCAGCCCTTGCCTCCCAGATAGCTGTGCCCCACTCTCGGGCCCGGCCAGTAAGGAGTGAAATGACGTAAGCAACCCGAGCTCTCTCTCTAGAGTATGTGTTGGGTTGGAGAGAGAACACAATCTCACACTGGGTGAGAAAGGAGCGGCACTCAGTGGGCTGCCCGGAGTAGCAAGGTGGGTTATTAACCCTAGGTTCTGGAGACTCGGCAGGCCAGGAAGTAACAGGTGGCACGAGACGAAGACTCTGGAACTGTCCAGAGAGGTCGGAAACCTGAGCGGCCAGGCTCTCCACGGCATGGCGAGCAGCAGACAATTCCTGCTCGTGTCTGCCGAGCATGGCTCCTTGGATCTCGACGGCAGTGTTACGAGCGTCTGTAGTCGCTGGGTCCATTCCTCGGTCGGATCCTTCTGTCATGCAGGTGAATGAGGACCCAAAAGCGACTTGGCGAAAACAGAGTATTTAATCCAGAATAAACTTTACAAAACAAAAAGCATAATACTACACGTAAAGACAAGAACAGACTGGAGACTTGATCGAGAACTGCAGGTTGCCTCGGGAAGGCACTTGAACCTAGCAGACTCAGACACCTGCTCACCACGCAGCATCTGAGGGAAACACGACACGACAGGGCAAAACATAGACACAGCACGGTGAATTATATATGAGGATCCGACAGGGCAGGTACGGGAAACAAGGAGAGAAATAGGGACTCTAATCAGGGAAAAGGATCGGGAACAGGTGTGGGAAGACTAAATGATGATTAGGGGAATAGGAACAGCTGGGAGCAGGAACGGAACGATAGAGAGAAGAGAGAGCGAGAGAGTGAGAGAGGGAGGGGGAGAGAGAGGGATAGAAAGAGGGAAAGAACCTAATAAGACCAGCAGAGGGAAACGAATAGAATGGGAAGCACAGGGACAAGACATGATAATAAATGACAAAACATGACA
>NW_025757909.1:0-5343 GCF_021184085.1 Oncorhynchus gorbuscha | reverse complement strand
TGTCATGTTTTGTCATTTATTATCTTGTCTTGTCCCTGTGCTTCCCATTCTATTCGTTTCCCTCTGCTGGTCTTATTAGGTTCTTTCCCTCTTTCTATCCCTCTCTCTCCCCCTCCCTCTCTCACTCTCTCGCTCTCTCTTCTCTCTATCGTTCCGTTCCTGCTCCCAGCTGTTCCTATTCCCCTAATCATCATTTAGTCTTCCCACACCTGTTCCCGATCCTTTTCCCTGATTAGAGTCCCTATTTCACTCCTTGTTTCCCGTACCTGCCCTGTCGGATCCTCATTTATAATTCACCGTGCTGTGTCTATGTTTTGCCCTGTCGTGTCGTGTTTCCCTCAGATGCTCTGCGTGGTGAGCAGGTGTCTGAGTCTGCTAGGTTCAGGAGTGCCTTCCGAGGCAACCTGCAGTTCTCGATCCGTCTCAGTCTGTTCTCGTCTTTACGTGTAGTATTATGCTTTTTGTTTTGTAAAGTTTATTCTGGATTAAATACTCTGTTTTACTTAAGTCGCTATTGAATGCACTCATTCTGCTTACGACAGAAGAGGATCCGACCGAGGAATGGACCAGCGACTACAGACGCTGTGTTAACACTGCCCGTCGAGATCAAGGAGCCATGCTCGGCAGACACGAGCAGGAATTGTCTGCTGCTCGCCATGCCGTGGAGAACCTGGCCGCTCAGGTTTCCGACCTCTCCTGGACAGTTCCAGAGTCTTCGTCTCCGTGCCACCTGTTACTTCCTGGCCTGCCGAGCCTCCAGAACCGGGTTAATAACCCACCTTGCTACTCCCGGGTGGCCCACTGAGTGCCGCTCCTTTCTCACCAGTGTGAAGTTATGTTCTCTCTCAACCCAACACATACTCTAGAGAGAGAGCTCGGGGTTGCTTACGTCATTTCACTCCTTACTGGCCGGGCCGAAGTGGGGCACAGCTATCTGGGAGGCAAGGGCTGATTGTTCTAACAATTGCAGAACTTTAAAAGAGGAGATGATTCGGGTTTTTGGCCGTTCAGTTTTGGTGGGGAGGCTCTGGGTCCCTGGCTTCCTATACCCAAGAGGTGATCGATCCATAACGGATTACTCTATAGAGTTTCCGTACTCTTGCTGCCTCCTAGTGACTGGAGCCGAGCCGGCGCTGCTCGCTCGTTTTCTGGAGGGACTCCACACAGTGGTCAAAGATGAATTCTCTCTCGGAGGTTCCTTCCAGTGTGGACTCTTTGATTGCTCTCGCCATCCGCATAGACGGCGGGTAGATGCCGTCACCAGGCTCGTGGAAGAGGCTCCGCGTAGCGGTGTTTTCCCTGTCCTTGTAGCAACCGTCTCCCTCCTCTGGCTCTGAGACAGGCCCATGCAGCTGGGAGGGATTCGCATCTCGACTAAGGAGAGGGAACGGAGGATCACCAACCGCCTGTGCCTCTATTGCGGATTTGATGGACATTTTGTTAATTCATGTCCAGTAAGAGGCCAGAGCCCATCAGTAGCGGAGGGCTACTGGTGAGCGCTACTACTCAGGTCTCTTCATCTAGATCTTGTACTACTATGTCGGTCCATCTACGCTGGACCGGTTCGGGTGCTACATGCAGTGCCTTGATTGACTCTGGGGCTGAGGGTTGTTTCATGGACGAAGCATGGGTTCGGAAACATAACATTCCTTTCAGACAGTTAGACAAGCCTACGCCCATGTTTGCCTTAGATGGTAGTCATCTTCCCAGTATCAAATTTGAGACACTACCTTTAACTCTCACAGTATCTGGTAACCACAGTGAGACTATTTCTTTTTTGATTTTTCGTTCACCTTTCACACCTGTTGTTTTGGGTCATCCCTGGCTAGTATGTCATAATCCTTCTATTAATTGGTCTTGTAATTCTATCCTATCCTGGAACGTATCTTGTCATGTGAAGTGCTTAATGTCTGCCATCCCTCCCATTTCTTCTGTCCCCACTTCTCAGGAGGAACCTGGCGATTTGACAGGAGTGCCGGAGGAATATCATGATCTGCGCACGGTCTTCAGTCGGTCCCGAGCCAACTCCCTTCCTCCTCACCGGTCGTATGATTGTAGTATTGATCTCCTTCCGGGGACCACTCCTCCTCGGGGTAGACTATACTCTCTGTCGGCTCCCGAACGTAAGGCTCTCGAGGATTATTTATCTGTGTCTCTTGGCGCCGGTACCATAGTGCCTTCTTCCTCTCCGGCCGGGGCGGGGTTCTTTTTGTTAAGAAGAAGGACGGTACTCTGCGCCCCTGCGTGGATTATCGAGGGCTGAATGACATAACGGTTAAGAATCGTTATCCGCTTCCCCTTATGTCATCAGCCTTCGAGATTCTGCAGGGAGCCAGGTGCTTTACTAAGTTGGACCTTCGTAACGCTTACCATCTCGTGCGCATCAGAGAGGGGACGAGTGGAAAACGGCGTTTAACACTCCGTTAGGGCATTTTGAGTACCGGGTTCTGCCGTTTGGTCTCGCCAATGCGCCAGCTGTTTTTCAGGCATTAGTTAATGATGTTCTGAGAGACATGCTGAACATCTTTGTTTTTGTCTATCTTGACGATATCCTGATTTTTTCACCGTCACTCGAGATTCATGTTCAGCACGTTCGACGTGTTCTACAGCGCCTTTTAGAGAATTGTCTCTACGTAAAGGCTGAGAAGTGTTCTTTTCATGTCTCCTCCGTTACTTTTCTCGGTTCCGTTATTTCCGCTGAAGGCATTCAGATGGATTCCGCTAAGGTCCAAGCTGTCAGTGATTGGCCCGTTCCAAGGTCACGTGTCGAGTTGCAGCGCTTTTTAGGTTTCGCTAATTTCTATCGGCGTTTCATTCGTAATTTCGGTCAAGTTGCTGCCCCTCTCACAGCTCTTACTTCTGTCAAGACGTGTTTTAAGTGGTCCGGTTCCGCCCAGGGAGCTTTTGATCTTCTAAAAGAACGTTTTACGTCCGCTCCTATCCTCGTTACTCCTGACGTCACTAGACAATTCATTGTCGAGGTTGGCGCTTCAGAGGTAGGCGTGGGAGCCATTCTATCCCAGCGCTTCCAGTCTGACGATAAGGTTCATCCTTGCGCTTATTTTTCTCATCGCCTGTCGCCATCTGAGCGCAACTATGATGTGGGTAACCGTGAACTGCTCGCCATCCGCTTAGCCCTAGGCGAATGGCGACAGTGGTTGGAGGGCGACCGTTCCTTTTGTCGTTTGGACAGACCATAAGAACCTTGAGTACATCCGTTCTGCCAAACGACTTAATGCCCGTCAAGCTCGTTGGGCGTTGTTTTTCGCTCGTTTCGAGTTTGTGATTTCTTACCGTCCGGGTAGCAAGAACACCAAGCCTGATGCCTTATCCCGTCTGTTTAGTTCTTCTGTGGCTTCTACTGATCCCGAGGGGATTCTTCCTTATGGGCGTGTTGTCGGGTTGACAGTCTGGGGAATTGAAAGACAGGTTAAGCAAGCACTCACGCACACTGCGTCGCCGCGCGCTTGTCCTAGTAACCTCCTTTTCGTTCCTGTTTCCACTCGTCTGGCTGTTCTTCAGTGGGCTCACTCTGCCAAGTTAGCTGGTCATCCCGGTGTTCGAGGCACTCTTGCGTCTATTCGCCAGCGATTTTGGTGGCCGACTCAGGAGCGTGACACGCGCCGTTTCGTGGCTGCTTGTTCGGACTGCGCGCAGACTAAGTCGGGTAACTCTCCTCCTGCCGGTCGTCTCAGACCGCTCCCCATTCCTTCTCGACCATGGTCTCACATCGCCCTAGACTTCATTACCGGTCTGCCTTTGTCTGCGGGGAAGACTGTGATTCTTACGGTTGTCGATAGGTTCTCTAAGGCGGCACATTTCATTCCCCTCGCTAAACTTCCTTCCGCTAAGGAGACGGCACAAATCATTATCGAGAATGTGTTCAGAATTCATGGCCTCCCGTTAGACGCCGTTTCAGACAGAGGCCCGCAATTCACGTCACAGTTTTGGAGGGAGTTCTGTCGTTTGATTGGTGCGTCCGTCAGTCTCTCTTCCGGGTTTCATCCCCAGTCTAACGGTCAAGCAGAGAGGGCCAATCAGACGATTGGTCGCATACTACGCAGCCTTTCTTTCAGAAACCCTGCGTCTTGGGCAGAACAGCTCCCCTGGGCAGAATACGCTCACAACTCGCTTCCTTCGTCTGCTACCGGGTTATCTCCGTTTCAGAGTAGTCTGGGTTACCAGCCTCCTCTATTCTCTTCCCAGCTTGCCGAGTCCAGCGTTCCCTCCGCTCAAGCGTTTGTCCAACGTTGTGAGCGCACCTGGAGGAGGGTGAGGTCTGCACTTTGCCGCTACAGGGCACAGACTGTGAGAGCCGCCAATAAACGCAGGATTAAGAGTCCTAGGTATTGTTGCGGCCAGAGAGTGTGGCTTTCCACTCGCAACCTTCCTCTTACGACAGCTTCTCGTAAGTTGACTCCGCGGTTCATTGGTCCGTTCCGTGTCTCCCAGGTCGTCAATCCTGTCGCTGTGCGACTGCTTCTTCCGCGACATCTTCGTCGCGTCCATCCTGTCTTCCATGTCTCCTGTGTTAAGCCCTTTCTTCGCACCCCCGTTCGTCTTCCCTCCCCCCTCCCGTCCTTGTCGAGAGCGCACCTATTTACAAGGTACATAAGATCATGGACATGCGTTCTCGGGGACGGGGTCACCAATACTTAGTGGATTGGGAGGGTTACGGTCCTGAGGAGAGGAGTTGGGTTCCGTCTCGGGACGTGCTGGACCGTTCACTCATTGATGATTTCCTCCGTTGCCGCCAGGATTCCTCCTCGAGTGCGCCAGGAGGCGCTCGGTGAGTGGGGGGTACTGTCATGTTTTGTCATTTATTATCATGTCTTGTCCCTGTGCTTCCCATTCTATTCGTTTCCCTCTGCTGGTCTTATTAGGTTCTTTCCCTCTTTCTATCCCTCTCTCTCCCCCTCCCTCTCTCACTCTCTCGCTCTCTCTTCTCTCTATCGTTCCGTTCCTGCTCCCAGCTGTTCCTATTCCCCTAATCATCATTTAGTCTTCCCACACCTGTTCCCGATCCTTTTCCCTGATTAGAGTCCCTATTTCACTCCTTGTTTCCCGTACCTGCCCTGTCGGATCCTCATTTATAATTCACCGTGCTGTGTCTATGTTTTGCCCTGTCGTGTCGTGTTTCCCTCAGATGCTGCGTGGTGAGCAGGTGTCTGAGTCTGCTAGGTTCAAGTGCCTTCCCGAGGCAACCTGCAGTTCTCGATCAAGTCTCCAGTCTGTTCTTGTCTTTACGTGTAGTATTATGCTTTTTGTTTTGTAAAGTTTATTCTGGATTAAATACTCTGTTTTCGCCAAGTCGCTTTTGGGTCCTCATTCACCTGCATGACA
>NW_025757908.1:0-5343 GCF_021184085.1 Oncorhynchus gorbuscha | reverse complement strand
TGTCATGTTTTGTCATTTATTATCATGTCTTGTCCCTGTGCTTCCCATTCTATTCGTTTCCCTCTGCTGGGCTTATTAGGTTCTTTCCCTCTTTCTATCCCTCTCTCTCCCCTCCCTCTCTCACTCTCTCGCTCTCTCTTCTCTCTATCGTTCCGTTCCTGCTCCCAGCTGTTCCTATTCCCCTAATCATCATTTAGTCTTCCCACACCTGTTCCCGATCCTTTTCCCTGATTAGAGTCCCTATTTCTCTCCTTGTTTCCCGTACCTGCCCTGTCGGATCCTCATATATAATTCACCGTGCTGTGTCTATGTTTTGCCCTGTCGTGTCGTGTTTCCCTCAGATGCTGCGTGGTGAGCAGGTGTCTGAGTCTGCTAGGTTCAAGTGCCTTCCCGAGGCAACCTGCAGTTCTCGATCAAGTCTCCAGTCTGTTCTCGTCTTTACGTGTAGTATTATGCTTTTTGTTTTGTAAAGTTTATTCTGGATTAAATACTCTGTTTTCGCCAAGTCGCTTTTGGGTCCTCATTCACCTGCATGACAGAAGGATCCGACCGAGGAATGGACCCAGCGACTACAGACGCTCGTAACACTGCCGTCGAGATCCAAGGAGCCATGCTCGGCAGACACGAGCAGGAATTGTCTGCTGCTCGCCATGCCGTGGAGAGCCTGGCCGCTCAGGTTTCCGACCTCTCTGGACAGTTCCAGAGTCTTCGTCTCGTGCCACCTGTTACTTCCTGGCCTGCCGAGTCTCCAGAACCTAGGGTTAATAACCCACCTTGCTACTCCGGGCAGCCCACTGAGTGCCGCTCCTTTCTCACCCAGTGTGAGATTGTGTTCTCTCTCCAACCCAACACATACTCTAGAGAGAGAGCTCGGGTTGCTTACGTCATTTCACTCCTTACTGGCCGGGCCCGAGAGTGGGGCACAGCTATCTGGGAGGCAAGGGCTGATTGTTCTAACAATTACCAGAACTTTAAAGAGGAGATGATTCGGGTTTTTGACCGTTCAGTTTTTGGTGGGGAGGCTTCTAGGGTCCTGGCTTCCCTATGCCAAGGTGATCGATCCATAACGGATTACTCTATAGAGTTTCGTACTCTTGCTGCCTCTAGTGACTGGAACGAGCCGGCGCTGCTCGCTCGTTTTCTGGAGGGACTCCACACAGTGGTCAAAGATGAGATTCTCTCTCGGGAGGTTCCTTCCAGTGTGGACTCTTTGATTGCTCTCGCCATCCGCATAGAACGACGGGTAGATCTTCGTCACCAGGCTCGTGGAAGAGAGCTCGCATCAACGGTGTTTCCCTGCTCCGCATCGCAACCATCTCCCTCCTCTGGCTCTGAGACTGAGCCCATGCAGCTGGGAGGGATTCGCATCTCGACTAAGGAGAGGGAACGGAGGATCACCAACCGCCTGTGCCTCTATTGCGGATTTGATGGACATTTTGTTAATTCATGTCCAGTAAGAGGCCAGAGCCCATCAGTAAGCGGAGGGCTACTGGTGAGCGCTACTACTCAGGTCTCTTCATCTAGATCTTGTACTACTATGTCGGTCCATCTACGCTGGACCGGTTCGGGTGCTACATGCAGTGCCTTGATTGACTCTGGGGCTGAGGGTTGTTTCATGGACGAAGCATGGGTTCGGAAACATAACATTCCTTTCAGACAGTTAGACAAGCCTACGCCCATGTTTGCCTTAGATGGTAGTCATCTTCCCAGTATCAGATTTGAGACACTACCTTTAACTCTCACAGTATCTGGTAACCACAGTGAGACTATTTCTTTTTTGATTTTTCGTTCACCTTTCACACCTGTTGTTTTGGGTCATCCCTGGCTAGTATGTCATAATCCTTCTATTAATTGGTCTTGTAATTCTATCCTATCCTGGAACGTATCTTGTCATGTGAAGTGCTTAATGTCTGCCATCCCTCCCATTTCTTCTGTCCCCACTTCTCAGGAGGAACCTGGCGATTTGACAGGAGTGCCGGAGGAATATCATGATCTGCGCACGGTCTTCAGTCGGTCCCGAGCCAACTCCCTTCCTCCTCACCGGTCGTATGATTGTAGTATTGATCTCCTTCCGGGGACCACTCCTCCTCGGGGTAGACTATACTCTCTGTCGGCTCCCGAACGTAAGGCTCTCGAGGATTATTTATCTGTGTCTCTTGACGCCGGTACCATAGTGCCTTCTTCCTCTCCGGCCGGGGCGGGGTTCTTTTTGTTAAGAAGAAGGACGGTACTCTGCGCCCCTGCGTGGATTATCGAGGGCTGAATGACATAACGGTTAAGAATCGTTATCCGCTTCCCCTTATGTCATCAGCCTTCGAGATTCTGCAGGGAGCCAGGTGCTTTACTAAGTTGGACCTTCGTAACGCTTACCATCTCGTGCGCATCAGAGAGGGGGACGAGTGGAAAACGGCGTTTAACACTCCGTTAGGGCATTTTGAGTACCGGGTTCTGCCGTTTGGTCTCGCCAATGCGCCAGCTGTTTTTCAGGCATTAGTTAATGATGTTCTGAGAGACATGCTGAACATCTTTGTTTTTGTCTATCTTGACGATATCCTGATTTTTTCACCGTCACTCGAGATTCATGTTCAGCACGTTCGACGTGTTCTACAGCGCCTTTTAGAGAATTGTCTCTACGTAAAGGCTGAGAAGTGCTCTTTTCATGTCTCCTCCGTTACTTTTCTCGGTTCCGTTATTTCCGCTGAAGGCATTCAGATGGATTCCGCTAAGGTCCAAGCTGTCAGTGATTGGCCCGTTCCAAGGTCACGTGTCGAGTTGCAGCGCTTTTAGGTTTCGCTAATTTCTATCGGCGTTTCATTCGTAATTTCGGTCAAGTTGCTGCCCCTCTCACAGCTCTTACTTCTGTCAAGACGTGTTTTAAGTGGTCCGGTTCCGCCCAGGGAGCTTTTGATCTTCTAAAAGAACGTTTTACGTCCGCTCCTATCCTCGTTACTCCTGACGTCACTAGACAATTCATTGTCGAGGTTGGCGCTTCAGAGGTAGGCGTGGGAGCCATTCTATCCCAGCGCTTCCAGTCTGACGATAAGGTTCATCCTTGCGCTTATTTTTCTCATCGCCTGTCGCCATCTGAGCGCAACTATGATGTGGGTAACCGTGAACTGCTCGCCATCCGCTTAGCCCTAGGCGAATGGCGACAGTGGTTGGAGGGGCGACCGTTCCTTTTGTCGTTTGGACAGACCATAAGAACCTTGAGTACATCCGTTCTGCCAAACGACTTAATGCCCGTCAAGCTCGTTGGGCGTTGTTTTTCGCTCGTTTCGAGTTTGTGATTTCTTACCGTCCGGGTAGCAAGAACACCAAGCCTGATGCCTTATCCCGTCTGTTTAGTTCTTCTGTGGCTTCTACTGATCCCGAGGGGATTCTTCCTTATGGGCGTGTTGTCGGGTTGACAGTCTGGGGAATTGAAAGACAGGTTAAGCAAGCACTCACGCACACTGCGTCGCCGCGCGCTTGTCCTAGTAACCTCCTTTTCGTTCCTGTTTCCACTCGTCTGGCTGTTCTTCAGTGGGCTCACTCTGCCAAGTTAGCTGGTCATCCCGGTGTTCGAGGCACTCTTGCGTCTATTCGCCAGCGATTTTGGTGGCCGACTCAGGAGCGTGACACGCGCCGTTTCGTGGCTGCTTGTTCGGACTGCGCGCAGACTAAGTCGGGTAACTCTCCTCCTGCCGGTCGTCTCAGACCGCTCCCATTCCTTCTCGACCATGGTCTCACATCGCCCTAGACTTCATTACCGGTCTGCCTTTGTCTGCGGGGAAGACTGTGATTCTTACGGTTGTCGATAGGTTCTCTAAGGCGGCACATTTCATTCCCCTCGCTAAACTTCCTTCCGCTAAGGAGACGGCACAAATCATTATCGAGAATGTGTTCAGAATTCATGGCCTCCCGTTAGACGCCGTTTCAGACAGAGGCCCGCAATTCACGTCACAGTTTTGGAGGGAGTTCTGTCGTTTGATTGGTGCGTCCGTCAGTCTCTCTTCCGGGTTTCATCCCCAGTCTAACGGTCAAGCAGAGAGGGCCAATCAGACGATTGGTCGCATACTACGCAGCCTTTCTTTCAGAAACCCTGCGTCTTGGGCAGAACAGCTCCCCTGGGCAGAATACGCTCACAACTCGCTTCCTTCGTCTGCTACCGGGTTATCTCCGTTTCAGAGTAGTCTGGGTTACCAGCCTCCTCTATTCTCTTCCCAGCTTGCCGAGTCCAGCGTTCCCTCCGCTCAAGCGTTTGTCCAACGTTGTGAGCGCACCTGGAGGAGGGTGAGGTCTGCACTTTGCCGCTACAGGGCACAGACTGTGAGAGCCGCCAATAAACGCAGGATTAAGAGTCCTAGGTATTGTTGCGGCCAGAGAGTGTGGCTTTCCACTCGCAACCTTCCTCTTACGACAGCTTCTCGTAAGTTGACTCCGCGGTTCATTGGTCCGTTCCGTGTCTCCCAGGTCGTCAATCCTGTCGCTGTGCGACTGCTTCTTCCGCGACATCTTCGTCGCGTCCATCCTGTCTTCCATGTCTCCTGTGTTAAGCCCTTTCTTCGCACCCCCGTTCGTCTTCCCTCCCCCCTCCCGTCCTTGTCGAGAGCGCACCTATTTACAAGGTACATAAGATCATGGACATGCGTTCTCGGGGACGGGGTCACCAATACTTAGTGGATTGGGAGGGTTACGGTCCTGAGGAGAGGAGTTGGGTTCCGTCTCGGGACGTGCTGGACCGTTCACTCATTGATGATTTCCTCCGTTGCCGCCAGGATTCCTCCTCGAGTGCGCCAGGAGGCGCTCGGTGAGTGGGGGGTACTGTCATGTTTTGTCATTTATTATCATGTCTTGTCCCTGTGCTTCCCATTCTATTCGTTTCCCTCTGCTGGTCTTATTAGGTTCTTTCCCTCTTTCTATCCCTCTCTCTCCCCCTCCCTCTCTCACTCTCTCGCTCTCTCTTCTCTCTATCGTTCCGTTCCTGCTCCCAGCTGTTCCTATTCCCCTAATCATCATTTAGTCTTCCCACACCTGTTCCCGATCCTTTTCCCTGATTAGAGTCCCTATTTCTCTCCTTGTTTCCCGTACCTGCCCTGTCGGATCCTCATATATAATTCACCGTGCTGTGTCTATGTTTTGCCCTGTCGTGTCGTGTTTCCCTCAGATGCTGCGTGGTGAGCAGGTGTCTGAGTCTGCTAGGTTCAAGTGCCTTCCCGAGGCAACCTGCAGTTCTCGATCAAGTCTCCAGTCTGTTCTCGTCTTTACGTGTAGTATTATGCTTTTTGTTTTGTAAAGTTTATTCTGGATTAAATACTCTGTTTTCGCCAAGTCGCTTTTGGGTCCTCATTCACCTGCATGACA
>NW_025757907.1:0-5343 GCF_021184085.1 Oncorhynchus gorbuscha | reverse complement strand
TGTCATGCAGGTGAAAGAGGACCCAAAAGCGACTTGGCGAAAACAGAGTCTTTAATCCAGTAAAGTAAATACAATCAAAACACAACTTCATCGAAATGACGAGGACAAACTGGAGACTCGATCTTGAACAGGTGAACAGCAGGTTGCCTCGGGAAGGCATGAACCAAACAGACAGACACCTGCTCACCACGCAGCATCTGAGGAAAACACGACACGACAGGGCGATACACAAACACAGCCGCGGTGAATTCTTGACAAGGAACCGACAGGGCAGAAACGAATAACAAGAGAGAATAGGGACTCTAATCAGGGGAAAAGGATCGGGAACAGGTGTGGGAAGACTAAATGATTGATTAGGGGAATAGGAACAGCTGGGAGCAGAGGCAGACGATAGAGAGGAAGAGAGAAGCGGGAGAGTGGAAGGGAGGAGAGAGGATAGAAAGAGGAAAGAACCTAAATAAGACCAGCAGAGAAGCAGATAGAAGGAGAAGAACAGGGACAAGGCATGATAATCAATGACAAAAACATGACAGTACCCCCCCACTCACCGGCGCCTCCTGGCGCACTCGAGAAGGAATCCTGGCGGCAACGGAGGAAATCATCAATGAGTGAACGGTCCAGCACGTCCCGAGACGGAACCCAACTCCTCTCCTCAGGACCGTAACCCTCCCAATCCACTAAGTATTGGTGACCCCGTCCCCGAGAACGCATGTCCATGATCTTATGTACCTTGTAAATAGGTGCGCTCTCGACAAGGACGGGAGGGGGAGGGAAGACGAGACGGGAGTGCGAAGAAAGGGCTTGACACAGGAGACATGGAAGACAGGATGGACGCGACGAAGATGTCGCGGAAGAAGCAGTCGCACAGCGACTAGGATTGACGACCTGGGAGACACGGAACGGACCAATGAACCGCGGAGTCAACTTACGAGAAGCTGTCGTAAGAGGAAGGTTGCGAGTGGAAAGCCACACTCTCTGGCCGCAACAATACCTTGGACTCTTAATCCTGCGTTTATTGGCGGCTCTCACAGTCTGTGCCCTGTAACGGCAAAGTGCAGACCTCACCCTCCTCCAGGTGCGCTCACAACGTTGGACAAACGCTTGAGCGGAGGGAACGCTGGACTCGGCAAGCTGGGATGAGAACAGAGGAGGCTGGTAACCCAGACTACTCTGAAACGGAGATAACCCGGTAGCAGACGAAGGAAGCGAATTGTGAGCGTATTCTGCCCAGGGGAGCTGTTCTGCCCAAGACGCAGGGTTTCTGAAAGAAAGGCTGCGTAGTATGCGACCAATCGTCTGATTGGCCCTCTCTGCTTGACCGTTAGACTGGGGATGAAACCCGGAAGAGAGACTGACGGACGCACCAATCAAACGACAGAACTCCCTCCAAAACTGTGACGTGAATTGCGGGCCTCTGTCTGAAACGGCGTCTAACGGGAGGCCATGAATTCTGAATACATTCTCGATAATGATTTGTGCCGTCTCCTTAGCGGAAGGAAGTTTAGCGAGGGGAATGAAATGTGCCGCCTTAGAGAACCTATCGACAACCGTAAGAATCACAGTCTTCCCCGCAGACAAAGGCAGACCGGTAATGAAGTCTAGGGCGATGTGAGACCATGGTCGAGAAGGAATGGGGAGCGGTCTGAGACGACCGGCAGGAGGAGAGTTACCCGACTTAGTCTGCGCGCAGTCCGAACAAGCAGCCACGAAGCGGCGCGTGTCACGCTCCTGAGTCGGCCACCAAAAGCGCTGGCGAATAGACGCAAGAGTGCCTCGAACACCGGGATGACCAGCTAACTTGGCAGAGTGAGCCCACTGAAGAACAGCCAGGCAGTGGAAACAGGAACGAAAAGGAGGTTACTAGGACAAGCGCGCGGCGACGCAGTGTGCGTGAGTGCTTGCTTAACCTGTCTTTCAATTCCCCAGACTGTTAACCCGACAACACGCCCATAAGGAAGAATCCCCTCGGGATCAGTAGAAGCCACAGAAGAACTAAACAGACGGGATAAGGCATCAGGCTTGGTGTTCTTGCTACCCGGACGGTAAGAAATCACAAACTCGAAACGAGCGAAAAACAACGCCCAACGAGCTTGACGGGCATTAAGTCGTTTGGCAGAACGGATGTACTCAAGGTTCTTATGGTCTGTCCAAACGACAAAAGGAACGGTCGCCCCCTCCAACCACTGTCGCCATTCGCCTAGGGCTAAGCGGATGGCGAGCAGTTCACGGTTACCCACATCATAGTTGCGCTCAGATGGCGACAGGCGATGAGAAAAATAAGCGCAAGGATGAACCTTATCGTCAGACTGGAAGCGCTGGGATAGAATGGCTCCCACGCCTACCTCTGAAGCGTCAACCTCGACAATGAATTGTCTAGTGACGTCAGGAGTAACGAGGATAGGAGCGGACGTAAAACGTTCTTTTAGAAGATCAAAAGCTCCCTGGGCGGAACCGGACCACTTAAAACACGTCTTGACAGAAGTAAGAGCTGTGAGAGGGGCAGCAACTTGACCGAAATTACGAATGAAACGCCGATAGAAATTAGCGAAACCTAAAAGCGCTGCAACTCGACACGTGACCTTGGAACGGGCCAATCACTGACAGCTTGGACCTTAGCGGAATCCATCTGAATGCCTTCAGCGGAAATAACGGAACCGAGAAAAGTAACGGAGGAGACATGAAAAGAGCACTTCTCAGCCTTTACGTAGAGACAATTCTCTAAAAGGCGCTGTAGAACACGTCGAACGTGCTGAACATGAATCTCGAGTGACGGAGAAAAAATCAGGATATCGTCAAGATAGACAAAAACAAAGATGTTCAGCATGTCTCTCAGAACATCATTAACTAATGCCTGAAAAACAGCTGGCGCATTGGCGAGACCAAACGGCAGAACCCGGTACTCAAAATGCCCTAACGGAGTGTTAAACGCCGTTTTCCACTCGTCCCCCTCTCTGATGCGCACGAGATGGTAAGCGTTACGAAGGTCCAACTTAGTAAAGCACCTGGCTCCCTGCAGAATCTCGAAGGCTGATGACATAAGGGAAGCGGATAACGATTCTTAACCGTTATGTCATTCAGCCCTCGATAATCCACGCAGGGCGCAGAGTACCGTCCTTCTTCTTAACAAAAAGAACCCCGCCCCGGCCGGAGAGGAAGAAGGCACTATGGTACCGGCGTCAAGAGACACAGACAAATAATCCTCGAGAGCCTTACGTTCGGGAGCCGACAGAGAGTATAGTCTACCCCGAGGAGGAGTGGTCCCCGGAAGGAGATCAATACTACAATCATACGACCGGTGAGGAGGAAGGGAGTTGGCTCGGGACCGACTGAAGACCGTGCGCAGATCATGATATTCCTCCGGCACTCCTGTCAAATCGCCAGGTTCCTCCTGAGAAGTAGGGACAGAAGAAACGGGAGGGATGGCAGACATTAAACACTTCACATGACAAGAAACGTTCCAGGATAGGATAGAATTACTAGACCAATTAATAGAAGGATTATGACATACTAGCCAGGGATGACCCAAAACAACAGGTGTAAACGGTGAACGAAAAATCAAAAAAGAAATAGTCTCACTGTGGTTACCAGATACTGTGAGGGTTAAAGGTAGTGTCTCAAATCTGATACTGGGAAGATGACTACCATCTAAGGCGAACATGGGCGTAGGCTTCTCTAACTCTCTGAAAGGAATGTCATGTTTCCGAACCCATGCTTCGTCCATGAAACAACCCTCAGCCCCAGAGTCTATCAAGGCACTACATGTAGCACCCGAACCGGTCCAGCGTAGATGGACCGACAAAGTAGTACAGGATTTTGATGGAGAGACTTGAGTAGTTGCGCTCACCTGTAGCCCTCCGCTTACAGATGAGCTCTGGCTTTACTGGACATGAATTAACAAAATGTCCAGCAACTCCGCAATAGAGGCACAGGCGGTTGGTGATCCTCCGTTCCCTCTCCTTAGTCGAGATGCGAATCCCTCCCAGCTGCATGGGCTCAGTCTCTGAGCCAGAGGAGGGAGATGGTTGCGATGCGGAGCAGGGAAACACCGTTGATGCGAGCTCTCTTCCACGAGCCCGGTGACGAAGATCTACCCGTCGTTCTATGCGGATGGCGAGAGCAATCAAGAGTCCACATCTGAAGGAACCTCCCGGGAGAGAATCTCATCCTTAACCACTGCGTGGAGTCCCTCCAGAAAACGAGCGAGCAGCGCCGGCTCGTTCCACTCACTAGAGGCAGCAAGAGTGCGAAACTCAATAGAATAATCCGTTATGGACCGTTCACCTTGGCATAGGGAAGCCAGGGCCCTAGAAGCCTCCCTACCAAAAACTGAACGGTCAAAAACCCGAATCATCTCCTCTTTAAAGTTCTGGTACTTGTTAGAGCAATCAGCCCTTGCCTCCCAGATAGCTGTGCCCCATTCTCGAGCCCGGCCAGTAAGGAGTGAAATGACGTAAGCAACCCGAGCTCTCTCTCTAGAGTATGTGTTGGGTTGGAGAGAGAACACAATCTCACACTGCGTGAGAAAGGAGCGGCACTCAGTGGGCTGCCCGGAGTAGCAAGGTGGGTTATTAACCCTAGGTTCTGGAGGCTCGGCAGGCCAGGAAGTAACAGGTGGCACGAGGCGAAGACTCTGGAACTGTCCAGAGAGGTCGGAAACCTGAGCGGCCAGGTTCTCCACGGCATGGCGAGCAGCAGACAATTCCTGCTCGTGTCTGCCGAGCATGGCTCCTTGGATCTCGACGGCAGTGTAACGGCGTCTGAAGTCGCTGGGTCCATTCCTTGGTCGGTTCCTTCTGTCATGCAGGTGAAAGAGGACCCAAAAGCGACTTGGCGAAAACAGAGTCTTTAATCCAGTAAAGTAAATACAATCAAAAAACACAACTTTCACTCGAAATGACGAGGACAAACTGGAGACTCGATCTTGAACAGCAGGTGAACAGCAGGTTGCCTCGGGAAGGCACTTGAACCAAACAGACTCAGACACCTGCTCACCACGCAGCATCTGAGGAAAACACGACACGACAGGGCGATACACAAACACAGCACGGTGAATTCTAGACAAGGAACCGACAGGGCAGAAACGAATAACAAGGAGAGAAATAGGGACTCTAATCAGGGAAAAGGATCGGGAACAGGTGTGGGAAGACTAAATGATTGATTAGGGGAATAGGAACAGCTGGGAGCAGGAACGGAACGATAGAGAGAAGAGAGAGCGGGAGAGTGAGAGAGGAGGGGGAGAGAGAGGGATAGAAAGAGGGAAAGAACCTAATAAGACCAGCAGAGGGAAACGAATAGAAGGAGAAGAACAGGGACAAGGCATGATAATCAATGACAAAACATGAC